>NW_027456082.1:68473-190973 GCF_040206685.1 Ascaphus truei | reverse complement strand
TCAAAGGCGGGGGGGGGGCGTCAAAGGCATGGATTCCTCCCCCTGCATTTCCTCACCTGGCAGCATGCCGCGCTCCTTGGGCTGCCACTGGTTCTCTCCCCCCTCGTGGCCTCCGCCGACTCCCGGTGGCACAAAGGAGGTATTAACTCCCTGCCGCCCTCCTCCTGCTCCTCGGGGATGTTGAGCCGTAGAGAGCATGCTCTGGGAGGTGGGGGGGGAAAGAAGTGGGGGGGGGGAGAAGTAGGCGGGGGGAGAAGTGGGGGGTGGGAAGTGGGGGGGGTGGAAATGGGGGAGCGACACACACGCGACACCTACCTGTACTTCCAGGCGCCGCCATCTTCTCACTCGGCACCGCGAGGGAGGAAGGGGGTCCTTCCGGGCGGCGCCATCTTAGGCGCCGCGAGGCAGCCTGTCTGTTCCCCCGCCGGGGAGGGAGGTGAGTTGGAGCGCCGGCGGGGAGGGAAAGAGGTGAGTTGGAGTGCCGAGGGGGAGAGATGAGTTGGAGAGAAACCCGGCGTTGCCCGTGAGTTAAATTTCCCGCTTCCTTCTCTCTCCCTCTTTCTCTGTTCTCCCCAGAGGCGAGGGACGAACAGTGGACAGGAGGGGGGGGACGAACAGTGAACAGGAGGGGGGGGACGAACAGTGGACAGGAGGGGGGGGATGAACAGTGGACAGGAGGAGGGGGACAAACAGTGGACAGGAGGGGGGGGACGAACAGTGGACAGGAGGGGGGGACGAACAGTGGACAGGAGGGGGGGGACGAACAGTGGACAGGAAGGGGGGGGACGAACAGTGGACAGGAGGGGGGGGACGAACAGTGGACAGGGGGGGGTACAGTAGACAGGAGGGGGGGGGGACGGACAGTAGACAGGAGGGGGGGACGGACAGTAGACAGGAGGGGGGGGACGGACAGTAGACAGAGGGGGGGACGGACAGTAGACAGGAGGGGGGGGACGGACAGTGGACAGGAGGGGGGGGGACGGACAGTGGACAGGAGGGGGGGGACAGACAGTGGACAGGAGGGGGGGACGGACAGTGGACAGGAGGGGGGGGACGGACAGTGGACAGGAGGGGGGGGGGGACAGTGGACAGGAGGGGGGGGGGACGGACAGTGGACAGTAGTGGTGGGACAGTGGACAGGAGGGGGGGGACAGTGGACAGGAGGGGGGGGGCAGTGGACAGGAAGGGGGGGCAGTGGACAGGAAGGGGGGGCAGTGGACAGGAGGGGGAGCAGTGTACAGGAGGGGGGGCAGTAGACAGGAGGGGGGGGCAGTGGACAGGAGGGGGGGCAGTGGACAGGAGGGGGGGCAGTGGACAGGAGGGGGGGCAGTGGACAGGAGGGGGGGGGCAGTGGACAGGAGGGGGGGGGCAGTGGACAGGAGGGGGGGCAGTGGACAGGAGGGGGGACAGTGGACAGGAGGGGGGGGCAGTGGACAGGAGGGGGGGGGGACGAACAGTGGACAGGAGGGGGGGGACGAACAGTGGACAGGAGGGGGGGGGGCAGTGGACAGGAAGGGGGGGGCAGTGGACAGGAAGGGGGGGCAGTGGACAGGAGGGGGAGCAGTGTACAGGAGGGGGGGGCAGTGGACAGGAGGGGGGGGCAGTGGACAGGAGGGGGGGGCAGTGGACAGGAGGGGGGGGGCAGTGGACAGGAGGGGGGCAGTGGACAGGAGGGGGGGCAGTGGACAGGAGGGGGGGCAGTGGACAGGAGGGGGGGGCAGTGGACAGGAGGGGGGGGGGCAGTGGACAGGAGGGGGGCAGTGGACAGGAGGGGGGACAGTGGACAGGAGGGGGGGGGGCAGTGGACAGGAGGGGGGGGGACGAACAGTGGACAGGAGGGGGGGGACGAACAGTGGACAGGAGGGGGGGGACTAACAGTGGACAGGAGGGGGGGGACGAACAGTGGACAGGGGGGTACAGTAGACAGGAGGGGGGGGGACGGACAGTAGACAGGAGGGGGGGACGGACAGTAGACAGGAGGGGGGGACGGACAGTAGACAGGAGGGGGGGGGGGGACAGTGGACAGGAGGGGGGGGACGGACAGTGGACAGGAGGGGGGGGACGGACAGTGGACAGGAGGGGGGGGGACGGACAGTGGACAGGAAGGGGGGGACGGACAGTGGACAGGAGGGGGGGGACGGACAGTGGACAGGAGGGGGGGGGACGCACAGTGGACAGTAGTGGTGGGACAGTGGACAGGAGGGGGGGGGACAGTGGACAGGAGGGGGGGGCAGTGGACAGGAAGGGGGGGCAGTGGACAGGAAGGGGGGGCAGTGGACAGGAGGGGGAGCAGTGGACAGGAGGAAGGGCAGTGGACAGGAGGGGGGGGCAGTGGACAGGAGGGGGGACAGTGGACAGGAGGGGGGGCAGTGGACAGAGGGGGGGCAGTGGACAGGAGGGGGGGCAGTGGACAGGAGGGGGGGCAGTGGACAGGAGGGGGGGGCAGTGGACAGGAGGGGGGGGGCAGTGGACAGGGAGGGGGGGGGCAGTGGACAGGAGGGGGGACAGTGGACAGGAGGGGGGGGCAGTGGACAGGAGGGGGGCAGTGGACAGGAGAGGGGGGGCAGTGGACAGGAGAGGGGGGGCAGTGGACAGGAGAGGGGGGCAGTGGACAGGAGGGGGGGCAGTGGACAGGAGAGGGGGGGCAGTGGACAGGAGGGGGGGGCAGTGGACAGGAGGGGGGGGCTGTGGACAGGAGGGGGGGGCAGTGGACAGGAGGGGGGGCAGTGGACAGGAGGGGGGGCAGTGTCGCACACACATAGTCACACACACACACACACACACACACACACACACACACACACGTCTCAGTCCCGTGATGCGCCCTTTCTCAGTTCCGTGCGGCACCGCAGGTGGGGGGGAGGTGGGGGAGCGACACACGTGACACCTACCTTTACTTCCGGCCGTCGCCATCTTCTCACTCGGTGCCGCGAGGGAGGAAGGGGGTCCGCCATCTTACGTGCCGCGTGGCAGCCTGTTCCCCCGCCAGGGAGGGAATGGAGCGGGAGGGAGTGGTGTGTAGCGGGAGGGAGTGGTGTGTAGCGGGAGGGAGTGGTGTGTAGTGGGAGGGAGGTGAGTGGAGCGGGAGGGAGGTGAGTGCGGGAGTGGAGCGGGAGTGGAGCGGGAGGGAGTGGTGTGTAGCGGGAGGGAGTGGTGTGTAGCGGGAGGGAGTGGTGTGTAGCGGGAGGGAGTGGTGTGTAGCGGGAAGGAGGTGAGTGGAGCGGGAGGTGAATGCGGGAGTGGAGCGGGAGGGAGTGGTGTGTAGCGGGAGGGAGTGGTGTGTAGCGGGAGGGAGTGGTGTGTAGCGGGAGGGAGTGGTGTGTAGTGAGAGGGAGTGGAGCGGGAGGGAGGTGAGTGCGGGAGTGGAGCGGGAGGTGAGTGCGGGAGTGGAGCGGGAGGTGAGTGCGGGAGTGGAGCAGGAGGGAGGTGAGTGCGGGAGTGGAGTGGCTTCCGGGCGCGTCTTAGGTGGGCGCGTGTCCCCCCGCCGGGGAGGGAGTGAAGCGGGAGGGAGGTGAGCACCGGGGAGGGGGGGAGGTGAGTGTGATGGGGGGGGAGAGGACAGAGATGTGTGTGTTTTTTTTTTTTTTGGACCTTTGGCCCGTCACTCCGCCTCAGGCCAATGAGAGGTGTGGGGGGCGGGCCAAGGGGGTGGTCTGAGTGTGTGAGCCCAATGAGAGGTGTGCGGGGGCGGGCGGGCCAAGGGACCAATGAGATTGCTGCTAGGGACGCAGACATACAGTGCTTTCAGAAATATATAGTAGACTAGCTGAGAGACCCGGCGTTGCCCGGGATGTAATGTTCCCGCTCCTCTCTCTCTCTTCCCCCCTCTCTCTGTTTGTCCCCCATTCACATCAATCCAGTCTCCCTCCTCCCTCCTTTACAGCTTCATGCAGTGTGTGCGCGCGCGCGTCAGTGAGTCTGACGCAGAAACACAAACACACACAGACTGAGTGACTGACGCACACACAGTCAGTGTGTGCGTGTGTGTGTGCCTCAGTCAGTGTGTGTGTGCGTCAGTCAGTGTGTGTGTGCGTGCGTGCGTCAGTCAGTGTGTGTGGGGGTGTGTGCGCGCGCGTCAGTCGGTGTGTGTGCGTGTGCGCGCAGTCAGTCTGTGTGTGTCAGTCAGTTAGTGTGCGCGCGCGTCAGTCAGTGTGTGTGTCAGTCAGTCAGTGTGTGTGTCAGTCAGTCAGTGTGTGTGTCAGTCTGTCAGTGTGTGTGTGAGTCAGTGTGTGTGTGAGTCAGTGTGTGTGTGTGTGTGTGTGTGTGTGTGTGTGTGTGTGTGTGTGTGTGTGTGTGTGTGTGTGTGTGTGTGTGTGTGTGTGTGTGTGTGTGTGTGTCAGTGTGTGTGTGGTGTGTGTCAGTGTGTGTGTGTGTGTGTGTGTGTGTGTGTGTGTGTGAGTCAGTGTGTGTGTGTGTCAGTCAGTGTGTGTGTGTGTGTGTGTGTGTGTGTGTGTGTGTGTGTGTGTGTGTGTGTGTGTGTGTGTGTGTCAGTGTGTGTGTGTGTGTGTGTGTGTGTGTGTGTCAGTGTGTGTGTCAGTGTGTGTGTGTGTGTGTCAGTCAGTGTGTGTGTGTGTGTGTCAGTCAGTGTGTGTCAGTCAGTGTGTGTGTGTCAGTCAGTGTGTGTGTGTGTGTGTGTGTGTGTGTGTGTGTGCGCGTCAGTCAGTGTGTGTGTGTGTCAGGTAGTGTGTGTGTGTGCGCGTCAGTTAGTGTGCGTGTGTGTGTGTGCGTCAGTCAGTGTGCGTGCGTGCGTCAGTAAGTGTGTGTGTCAGTCAGTGTGTGTGCGTGCGTCAGGGTGTGTGTGCATGTGGCTGTCAGGGGTTGTGTGCGTGTGGCTGACAGGGGTTGTGTGCGTGCGTCAGTACGTGTGTCAGTCAGTGTGTGTGTGTGTGTATACTCGGCGTTGGCCGGAGGCGGGGCGTGAAAGGCAGGGGGAGTGAGCGCCGGGGAGGGGAGTGTGATGGGGAGGAGGAGAGGTGTGTGTGTGTATACCCGGCGTTGGCTGGAGGCAGGGGGGGGGCGTCAAAGGCAGGGGGCGTCAAAGGCAGGGGGTGGGGGGGGGGGCGTCAAAGGCAGGGGGTGGGGGGGGGGGGGCGTCAAAGGCAGGGGGGGGGCGTCAAAGGCATGGATTCCTCCCCCTGCATTTCCTCACCTGGCAGCATGCCGCGCTCCTTGGGCTGCCACTGGTTTTCTCCCCCCTCGTGGCCTCCGCCGACTCCCGGTGGCACAAAGGAGGTATTAACTCCCTGCCGCCCTCCTCCTGCTCCTCGGGGATGTTGAGCCGTAGAGAGCGTGCTCTGGGAGGTGGGGGGGAAAGAAGTGTGGGGGGGGGAGAAGTGGGGGGGGGGAAGTGGGGGGGGGTGTGGAAATGGGGGAGCGACACACACGCAACACCTACCTGTACTTCCGGGCGCTGCCATCTTCTCACTCGGCGCCGCGAGGGAGGAAGGGGGTCCTTCCGGGCGGCGCCATCTTAGGCGCCGCGAGGCAGCCTGTCTGTTCCCCCGCCGGGGAGGGAGGTGAGTTGGAGCGCCGGCGGGGAGGGAGAGAGGTGAGTTGGAGCGCCGAGGGGGAGAGGTGAGTTGGAGAGAGACCCGGCGTTGCCCGTGAGTTAAATTTCCCGCTCCCTTCTCTCTCCCTCTTTCTCCGTTCTCCCCAGAGGGGAGGGACGAACAGTGGACAGGAGGGGGGGGACGAACAGTGAACAGGAGGGGGGGGACGAACAGTGGACAGGAGGGGGGGGACGAACAGTGGACAGGAGGGGGGGGACGAACAGTGGACAGGAGGGGGGGGACAAACAGTGGACAGGAGGGGGGGACGAACAGTGGACAGGAGGGGGGGGACGAACAGTGGACAGGAGGGGGGGGACGAACAGTGGACAGGAGCGGGGGGGACGAACAGTGGACAGGGGGGGGGGACAGTAGACAGGAGGGGGGGGTGGACAGTAGACAGGAGGGGGGGATGGACAGTAGACAGGAGGGGGGACGGACAGTATACAGAGGGGGGGGACGGACAGTAGACAGGAGGGGGGGACGGACAGTGGACAGGAGGGGGGGGGACAGTGGACAGGAGGGGGGGGGACAGACAGTGGACAGGAGTGGTGGGACAGTGGACAGGAGGGGGGGTGACAGTGGACAGGAGGGGGGGGACAGTAGACAGGAGGGGGGGGCAGTGGACAGGAGGGGGGGCAGTGGACAGGAGGGGGGCAGTGGACAGGAGGGGGGGCAGTGGACAGGAGGGGGGGGCAGTGGACAGGAGGGGGGGCAGTGGACAGGAGGGGGGGCAGTGGACAGGAGGGGGGGGCAGTGGACAGGAGGGGGGGGCAGTGGACAGGAGGGGGGGCCAGTGGACAGGAGGGGGGGCAGTGGACAGGAGGGGGGGCAGTGGACAGGAGGGGGGCAGTGGACAGGAGGGGGGGGCAGTGGACAGGAGGGGGGGGGCAGTGGACAGGAGGGGGGGGCAGTGGACAGGAGGGGGGACAGTGGACAGGAGGGGGGGGCAGTGGACAGGAGTGGGGGCAGTGGACAGGAGAGGGGGGCAGTGGACAGGAGAGGGGGGGCAGTGGACAGGAGAGGGGGGGCAGTGGACAGGAGGTGGGGCAGTGGACAGGAGGGGGGGGCTGTGGACAGGAGGGGGGGCAGTGGACAGGAGGGGGGGCAGTGGACAGGAGGGGGGGGACGAACAGTGGACAGGAGGGGGGGACGAACAGTGGACAGGAGGGGGGGGACGAACAGTGGACAGGAGGGGGGGACGAACAGTGGACAGGAGGGGGGGGACGAACAGTGGACAGGAGGGGGGGACGAACAGTGGACAGGAGGGGGGGGACGAACAGTGGACAGGAGGGGGGGGACGAACAGTGGACAGGAGGGGGGGACGAACAGTGGACAGGGGGGGGACAGTAGACAGGAGGGGGGGATGGACAGTAGACAGGAGGGGGGGACGGACAGTAGACAGGAGGGGGGGACGGACAGTAGACAGGAGGGGGGACGGACAGTATACAGAGGGGGGGGGATGGACAGTAGACAGGAGGGGGGGACGGACAGTGGACAGGAGGGGGGGGACGGACAGTGGACAGGAGGGGGGGGACGGACAGTGGACAGGAGGGGGGGGACAGTGGACAGGAGGGGGGGGGGACAGACAGTGGACAGGAGTGGTGGGACAGTGGACAGGAGGGGGGGGGACAGTGGACAGGAGGGGGGGGACAGTGGACAGGAGGGGGGGGACAGTAGACAGGAGGGGGGGGCAGTAGACAGGAGGGGGGGGCAGTGGACAGGAGGGGGGGCAGTGGACAGGAGGGGGGGCAGTGGACAGGAGGGGGGGCAGTGGACAGGAGGGGGGGGGCAGTGGACAGGAGGGGGGGGCAGTGGACAGGAGGGGGGGCAGTGGACAGGAGGGGGGGCAGTGGACAGGAGGGGGGGGCAGTGGACAGGAGGGGGGGGCAGTGGACAGGAGGGGGGGGCAGTGGACAGGAGGGGGGGCAGTGGACAGGAGGGGGGGCAGTGGACAGGAGGGGGGCAGTGGACAGGAGGGGGGGCAGTGGACAGGAGGGGGGGGGGCAGTGGACAGGAGGGGGGCAGTGGACAGGAGGGGGGACAGTGGACAGGAGGGGGGGGCAGTGGACAGGAGTGGGGGCAGTGGACAGGAGAGGGGGGGCAGTGGACAGGAGAGGGGGGGCAGTGGACAGGAGAGGGGGGCAGTGGACAGGAGAGGGGGGGCAGTGGACAGGAGGGGGGGCAGTGGACAGGAGGGGGGGGCTGTGGACAGGAGGGGGGGCAGTGGACAGGAGGGGGGGGACGAACAGTGGACAGGAGGGGGGGACGAACAGTGGACAGGAGGGGGGGGGACGAACAGTGGACAGGAGGGGGGGGACGAACAGTGGACAGGAGGGGGGGGACGAACAGTGGACAGGAGGGGGGCGACGAACAGTGGACAGGAGGGGGGGGACGAACAGTGGACAGGAGGGGGGGGACGAACAGTGGACAGGAGGGGGGGACAAACAGTGGACAGGAGGGGGGGACAGTAGACAGGAGGGGGGGATGGACAGTAGACAGGAGGGGGGGACGGACAGTAGACAGGAGGGGGAGACGGACAGTAGACAGGAGGGGGGGACGGACAGTGGACAGAAGGGGGGGGACGGACAGTGGACAGGAGGGGGGGGGACAGACAGTGGACAGGAGGGGGGGACGGACAGTGGACAGGAGGGGGGGGGGGACAGTGGACAGGAGGGGGGGGGACGGACAGTGGACAGGAGTGGTGGGACAGTGGACAGGAGGGGGGGGGACAGTGGACAGGAGGGGGGGGGACAGTGGACAGGAGGGGGGGGGACAGTGGACAGGAGGGGGGGGGGACAGTGGACAGGAGGGGGGGGACAGTGGACAGGAGGGGGGGGACAGTGGACAGGAGGGGGGGGACAGTGGACAGGAGGGGGGGGGACAGTGGACAGGAGGGGGGGGGACAGTGGACAGGAGGGGGGGGGCAGTGGACAGGAGGGGGGGCAGTGGACAGGAAGGGTGGGCAGTGGACAGGAGGGGGGGGGCAGTGGACAGGAGGGGGGGCAGTGGACAGGAGGGGGGGCAGTGGACAGGAAGGGGGGGGCAGTGGACAGGAGGGGGGGGCAGTGGACAGGAGGGGGGGGCAGTGGACAGGAGGGGGGGGGCAGTGGACAGGAGGGGGGGGGCAGTGGACAGGAGGGGGGGGCAGTGGACAGGAGGGGGGGCAGTGGACAGGAGGGGGGGGCAGTGGACAGGAGGGGGGCAGTGGACAGGAGGGGGGGCAGTGGACAGGAGAGGGGGGGCAGTGGACAGGAGAGGGGGGCAGTGGACAGGAGAGGGGGGGCAGTGGACAGGAGAGGGGGGCAGTGGACAGGAGGGGGGGGCTGTGGACAGGAGGGGGGGCAGTGGACAGGAGGGGGGGGCAGTGGACAGGAGGGGGGGCAGTGTCGCACACACACAGTCACACAGAGTCACACACACACACACACACACACACACACACACACACACACACACACACACACACACACACACGTCTCAGTCCCGTGATGCGCCCTTTCTCAGTTCCGTGCAGCGCCGCAGGTGGGGGGAGGTGGGGGGAGCGACACACGCGACACCTACCTGTACTTCCGGCCGCCGCCATCTTCTCACTCGGCGCCGCGACGGAGGAAGGGGGTCCGCCATCTTACGCGCCGCGTGGCAGCCTGTTCCCCCACCGGGGAGGGAATGGAGCGGGAGGGAGGGGTGTGTAGCGGGAGGGAGTGGTGTGTAGCGGGAGGGAGTGGTGTGTAGTGGGAGGGAGGTGAGTGGAGTGGGAGGGAGGGAGTGGAGCAGGAGGGAGGTGAGTGCAGGAGTGGAGCGGGAGGTGAGTGCGGGAGTGGAGCGGGAGGGAGTGGTGTGTAGCGGGAGGGAGTGATGTGTAGCGGGAGGGAGTGGTGTGTAGCGGGAGGGAGTGGTGTGTAGCGGGAGGGAGTGGTGTGTAGCGGGAGGGAGGTGAGTGGAGCGGGAGGTGAGTGCGGGAGTGGAGCGGGAGGGAGTGGTGTGTAGCGGGAGGGAGTGGTGTGTAGCGGGAGGGAGTGGTGTGTAGAGGGATTGGAGCGGGAGGGAGGTGAGTGCGGGAGTGGAGCGGGAGGTGAGTGCGGGAGTGGAGCGGGAGGTGAGTGCGGGAGTGGAGCGGGAGGGAGGTGAGTGCGGGAGTGGAGCGGCTTCCGGGCGCGTCTTAGGTGTGCGCGTGTCCCCCCGCCGGGGAGGGAGTGGAGCGGGAGGGAGGTGAGCACCGGGGAGGGGGGGAGGTGAGTGTGATGGGGGGGGGGAGAGGACAGAGATGTGTGTGTGTGTGTGTGTGTGTTTTTTTTTTTTTTTTTTGGACCTTTGGCCCGTCACTCCGCCTCAGGCCAATGAGAGGTGTGGGGGGTGGGCCAAGGGGGTGGTGTGAGTGTGTGAGCCCAATGAGAGGTGTGCGGGGGCGGGCGGGCCAAGGGACCAATGAGATTGCCGCTAGGGACGCAGACATACAGTGCTTTCAGAAATATATAGTAGATTATAAAACATACAGAGCAATGTATACTGTAAGTTTAAATTGCACAGCATTTTATCAATAACACGTAGGCCAATGTATATATCTATACGGTCTATAAACATGCAAAGCGACGTGTATATCTCCACATTAGATGTCCAGACCAACGATTTAATTTATTTTATTATTATTGTTTAATATAACATTTGGAAACAAAATGAGCGCAAATCATATAAAATATAGAACGATGCAAATTACAGTTATAAATAAATGGGGATAAAGTTACTGCGGGGTGGGGTGGGGTGGGGGGGGAGACAGGGGTGAATACAGAGACTACAAGGGGTTAGGCGAAGGGAGCGGCCCAGTACACAGCAATGTAGTGAAACCCGCCCTCGTGATCATGGTGACTATAATGGTGTTGGGGGGGGGGGGTGGAGGAGGAGGAGGGATCTGGTGGTGGAGAAGGGATCTGGTGGTGGTGGTGGAGGGGTGTGGTGGTGGTGGTGGAGGGATGTGGTGGCGGAGAAGGGATCTGGTGGTGGTGGAGGGGTGTGGTGGTGGTGGTGATGGAGGGATGTGGTGGTGGAGTAGGGATCTGGTGGTGGTGGAGGGGTGTGGTGGTGGTGGAGGGATATGGTGGTGGAGAAGGGATCTGGTGGTGGTGGAGGGGTGTGGTGGTGGTGGTGGAGGGATGTGGTGGTGGTGGTGGTGGAGGGATGTGGTGGTGGAGTAGGGATCTGGTGGTGGTGGAGGGGTGTGGTGGTGGTGGAGGGATATGGTGGTGGAGAAGGGATCTGGTGGTGGTGGAGGGGTGTGGTGGTGGTGGTGGAGGGATGTGGTGGTGGTGGTGGTGGAGGGATGTGGTGGTGGAGAAGGGATCTGGTGGTGGTGGAGCGGTGTGGTGGTGGTGGAGGGATGTGGTGGTGGAGAAGGGATCTGGTGGTGGTGGTGGAGGGGTGTGGTGGTGGTGGTGGAGGGATATGGTGTGGGTGGAGAAGGGATATGGGGGTGGTTAAGGATGACGGATATGTTGGTGGTGGAGGAGAAATATGGGGGTGGTGGCATGTTTTCATGGTGGTGGAGGAGGGATATTTTGGTGGTGGTGGAAGAGGGATATGGTGGTGGGGGATATGGTGGTGGTGGAGGGCAGATATTGTGGTGGTGGTGGTGGTGGGATATCGTAGTGTGGAATATGGGGTTGGCGGAGGAGGGATATGGTGGTGCTGGTGGTGGTGATGGAAGGATAGGATAGTGGTGCAGGTGGAGGAAGGATATGGTGGTGGTGGAGGAGGAGGGATATGGTGGTGCTGGTGGTGGTAGAAGAGGGATATGGTGGTGGTGGTGGTGGTGGTGGAGGAGGGATGTGGTGGTGGTGGTGGTGGTGGTGGTGGAGGAGGAAGGATATGGTGGTGGTGGAGGAGGAGGGATATGGTGGTGCTGGTGGTGGTGGAGGAGGGATATGGTGGTGGTGGTGGAGGAGGGATGTGGTGGAGGAGGGATATGGTGGTGGTGGTGGAGGAGGGATGTGGTGGTGGTGGTGAAGGATGGATATGGTGGTGGTGGTGGTGGTGGTGGTGGTGGAGGAGGGATGTGGTGGTGGTGGTGGAGGAGGGATGTGGTGGTGGTGGTGGTGAAGGAGGGATATGGTGGTGATGGTGGTGGTGGAGGAGGGATGTGGTGGTGGTGGTGGAGGAGGGATGTGGTGGTGGTGGTGGTGAAGGAGGGATATGGTGGTGGTGGTGGAGGAGGGATGTGGTGGTGGGGGAGGGATATGGTGGTGGTGGTGGGGGAGGGATATGGTGGTGGTGGTGGGGGAGGGATATGGTGGTGGTGCGGGTGGGTTCTTCATTAGACTGTTAATAACTATAACATTTTGTCTGTCTGTTTCTCTCTCTCATCTTTCTCCTTGTTTTCCCGTCTCCCCCCTCGCTGTCTCTTTCCATTCCACTCCCTCTTCCCTCTCCCCCCCTCTCTATCCCTCTCTTTTTAGCATTCTGATCATGCTCATGACCCTGAGCGTGACATCCCCAGAGCTGATAAAAGGGACAATTACAGGGCTATATATTTATAAAACAGGGAACAACATTTTTCCGAAACTTCCTGCTGTCCCAGGGGCCACTCCTCACTCTCTGCTGTCCCAGGGGCCACTCCTCACTCTCTGCTGTCCCAGGGGCCACTCCTCACTCTCTGCTGTCCCAGGGTGCTCTCCCTGCTGAAGGTGAACCTTTAGATCATTCATGATTGAGGTAGGTTTCTTCGTTCCAATCAGCGTTTATTCAGAAAGCATCTGACAGGCATACGGGTTCAGAGTGGAGAACTTATCAGCATGATGGTACAGCCTAGTTCTGTTCTCTATATGTCTAGTCACAAACTTTACACCCTTTTTCTTAAAACCCGCTATATACGTGGCAGTGACTCCTTTTGCTCACCATCAGCCAAATTATAAATAGCAATTAATATTCATAGGCAGGAAGACAGCACGTTTTCCCAACCGTTACCCGTTATCTTTTAGACATTCACGGCAGAACAATGTCTCCCTATACGTTTCTCTCCCAGACCTCCTTGTGAGATGTCTTCTCACACTATCCATCTCTGTTCCGACAAACCTCCCTTGTTCCAGACTGATCTACAGTAGCTAAGGAATGCGTATAGAGAAGGGTTGGTGCTCACGTGCTTGGTCCCACGTAGATAATAGTTATAAGTTGTAAATATATTCTCTACTGCGTATGTAGGAATCTCCTCTCGTACTTGGATCGATCACCCCCCGGGAGGCCTTTTTTCCCCACTCTTAGAGTGCTGGACAGGAAAAGACGCGAGCAGATCGGAGGAGAAGTGATTGAGTCAGACACCAGTGAGCATTGTCAAAAACCTCTCCTGTTTATTAATGGTTACAGTCAGGTTTTATAGGCGAGCGTAGAAGAAAAAACGTATACGTGAGAAACTTACTTCCCTTTATGTTTATCTAGAAAGTGACAGGGGGAAAGTTACAGTTTGGGAACCAGTCTAGGGCACAACATATTTCTTGCTGTTAAGACACTTCATAAATTTAGGCTAAGCATGGTTGGCTAGAACTTCCTGTTTCTTCATTGTGAAACTATGTCTGAACATATAGTTCAGTAGTTCAGCCAACATTAAGTGGGTAAAAGGTCAGTTTAATATCAGCCTAAAAAGCATAATGGCAGTGTTAATATAGAATGGTTATATAGCAGACAAAATGGAGTCCCCCCCTTGATACACACATTATCATAAGTGATCAAAGAGAAGACAGCCCATGAGGTCTATACTGTAGATCCATAATCCAGTGATACCAGTGATCAATCATTGAAACCTATATAAGGGCTCTATAACTCCCTGAAGGTGGAGCGTAGCATACAGTATACCTTTCCCCTCCTCATTGGGACGGCCCTATAGGTAAATCATAACGTACTCACTGTATGTCCCCAGATGTCTCCTCCAGGCGTGCAGCCATAGCAGAGTCCAGAGATATCCAAAAAAGTGTAGATCCAGCGCACAGCGACAGAGAGCCGGGTCATCAAGATAAAGATTCTTTATTTAAGCGGCATTAAAAAAAACAGAGGGTGCAACACTCCGACGCGTTTCGCGCGTGATTTATCCTTGATAAAGTGCGGTCACGCACGAAACGCGTCGGAGTGTTGCACACTTTTTTGGTGATCTACAGTAGCTGTTCGCCTATCTCCAAAAACCATGTTTATTATCCTACAAATACAAGTACCAAGTTTTATACAACAGAGAAAAAAAATCAAAAGTAGTCCAATAGATTCCTGAATCACACGGGACATTTCTACACCTGCGCTCACTGCTATTCCGGGGGCCGCTCCTCACTCTTTGCACCCTACCAGCAGTCATTATACGGGAGGTCCTGAGCAGTTGGGTGTATCCTGGTTCTTCAAGCCCAGAGCTGTCATTGGTTCCTCACTGGATGTGGCCACTAGGAGCCATGGTGTCTGGGTGTTAACCTATTGCTGCATTAACTTATCGCCCACTTGTTCAAGGCAGAGAGAAGGGGGGAGGGAGAAGTTCATGGCTCAATCATAATTTGGAGATCTCAGGACGCTGTATCTTCACCTGGGCAAGGGGGAGGAAGAGGGAAGAAGAGTGAGGGAGAGGTGAGGAGGAATAGGAAAGAGAGGGAAAGGAAAAGGAGGAGAGAGAGGAGAGAGAGAGGAGAGAGGGAGATAGAGGAGAGAGAGAGAGAGCGCAAGCGCAGTTGGAGAAGGGGGGAGATAAGAAATAGTAATGGAAGGGAAAAAGAGAGAAGTTAGAGAGAACGAGAGAGAGAGAGAAAGAAAGAGAGAAAGAAAGGGCAAGCGAAGGAGGGGAGGGAAAGTGAGTGTGAGAAAGATGGAGTTAAATTGGGCAAAGAGAAGGGAGAGAAAGGGAGAATAGGAGGGAAGAAGCGATGATGAGGGAGAAGAGACACTATATACCTGGATGTTTGTGTTTACGTTTACCAGTGAGGGTTTGAAGCTGGATTTGGAATGACTGATATTGGAGGGGTCTGTAGAGAGAGGGACAGAGAGTGAGACACCGCTGGGTGACACAGTGACACAGACAGAAGGGAGCTATGAGTCTGTCCCTCCCGCCCGCAGGATGACAGTGACACAGACAGAAGGGAGCTATGAGCCTGTCCCTCCCCCCGCAGGGTGACACAGTGACACAGACAGAAGGGAGCTATGTGTCTGTCCCTCCCCCGCAGGGTGACACAGTGACACAGACAGAAGGGAGCTATGAGCCTGTCCCTCCCCCCGCAGGGTGACACAGTGACACAGACAGAAGGGAGCTATGAGTCTGTCCCTCCCCCCGCAGGGTGACACAGTGACACAGACAGAAGGGAGCTATGAGCCTGTCCCTCCCCCCACAGGGTGACACAGTGACACAGACAGAAGGGAGCTATGAGTCTGTCCCTCCTCCCCGCAGGGTGACACAGTGACACAGACAGAAGGGAGCTATGAGTCTGTCCCTCCCCCCGCAGGGTGACACAGTGACACAGACAGAAGGGAGCCATGAGTCTGTCCTCCCCCCGCAGGGTGACACAGTGACACAGACAGAAGGGAGCTATGAGCCTGTCCCTCCCGACCGCAGGGTGACACAGTGACACAGACAGAAGGGAGCTATGAGACTGTAAAGCAGGGTGATACAGTGACATAGACAGAAGGGAGCTATGAGTCTGTCCCTCCCCCTGCAGGGAGACACAGTGACACAGACAGAAGGGAGCTATGAGCCTGTCCCTCCCCCGCAGGGTGATACAGTGACACAGACAGAAGGGAGCTATGAGTCTGTCCCTCCCCCCGCAGGGTGACGCACTGACACAGACAGAAGGGAGCTATGAGCCTGTCCCTCCCCCCGCAGGGTGACAGTGACACAGACAGAAGGGAGTTATGAGTCTGTCCCTCCCCCTGCAGGGAGACACAGTGACACAGACAGAAGGGAGCTATGAGCCTGTCCCTCCCCCGCAGGGTGATACAGTGACACAGACAGAAGGGAGCTATGAGTCTGTCCCTCCCCCCGCAGGGTGACAGTGACACAGACAGAAGGGAGCTATGAGTCTGTCCCTCCCCCCACAGGGTGATAACAAGATGAGGATGTCTGTCAGAACAGGAGTAGCTGCGTAGTGTTCCCATTGGCTAGTTTGTAATCTCCGCCCTCCTTGCCTAAGCCTCACGTCACGCCCCCTTGCCCGATTGGCCAACACAGACCAACCCTCGTCCTGTTATCCAACGCCTGAATGCGTTATCCAACGCTCACCGCCACTGATTAACATGGGACTCGCTTTACAACGGTGTCACTACCCAACGCGACTTCCAGAACCGGTTCCGGTGGATAACTCAGAACCGCCTGTAAAGCTCTATCGTGATTTGTGTTGGGTCTCGCCAGAATACAAATACCTTTATTTGATTTCGGCGCCCTGCCTGGTGGTTGACCCCCCGTGAAAGAGCCTTGGTCTCCCGTGACAGTGGTGTTGAACGCTTGTGATGTCATGTGGTAGGATTGTTGGGTTGTGATGTCATTGTGATGTTGTCGGATTGGGGTGGCTCTGTTGTGGTGTTGCAGGGTTGGGGTATCATGTTGTGGTTGTGATGGAGAGGGGGCCCGGGGATCAGTATAATGAAGGTTAAGCCCAGTCCCTGTCCATCCTTCCTTGGGGCTCATTTGGCCACCGAACCCCCGGAGCGAC
Source organism: Ascaphus truei (assembly GCF_040206685.1). Taxonomy (NCBI): domain Eukaryota; kingdom Metazoa; phylum Chordata; class Amphibia; order Anura; family Ascaphidae; genus Ascaphus; species Ascaphus truei. Next base: position 174,772 of record NW_027456082.1, on the reverse strand, counting down.
CCTGCTATAATGTACTATGAAGCCCCTTGCATGACCTGTACTGTGATTCTTCTGTTCCTGTTGTGTAACTGTAATAAAGTATAATACGTGTGTGTTGATGTAACTATAAAGAAGAGTCTGGACACTCAGGGCTTTGTGCAGCTCACATTGTCCAGATTAAATGGCAGCTGCTCAGTCTGGAGGGGGAGAAGAGAGGCAGCGGACCAAGGATAAAGTGACCAGTGGCAGAGATCAGGCAGGGCGGTCATCCGTCCACAAAGCAGAGCATGTGGTTGCCCCCCAAGCCAGAGCGGTGCCAGCCCATCGGGAAATATGCTGTCGGCCTGGGGAAGCCGTTGCCGTGTCCCACTGGACCTTTTGTGTTTCCCTCCACATCCTTTTACCTCTGAGTGGCCAATGCAGATGAGCCCTTGCCTCCTGATTGGTCGGCGAGCAGCATCCGCGCTGTGATTGGTCGCTAGCCCCTCTACCATGCTTTGGGGAAGCTACCGTAGATAAGAGGAACCCGATCGGCGCTCCCGAGCTCATTCTGATCCTGACGTGGAGAAGGACTACGTGCGGTGCTCCGAGGCTGTGCCGGAGACGCCCCAAAAACGAGGCCGAGCCTTGCCAGACGGAGTGTGGAAGCAATTCCCAGGTAAGTCTTCAATATGGCGCCTGGCATGGAGCCAGCTAAGATCCCCCCATATCCCCTGTGTTAGTGAGTGTAGCTCTGATGTGTGTTTTTGTGTTGTGCTTGCTGGCTTCGGCTGGAATAAAAATGTATTGAACTGCAGTAGTGTTGTCATGTTGTGGTGTTGTAGTTCACGTACCCTCGTCTCCTGGTGTCGCCCCCTCGTTCCGGAAGGTGAAACCTCGCTCAGCGCTCCATTCATCGGTATCCTCGTACCACAGCTCCTCCTTATCCACGGAAAACGCGTTCCTGGGACCACAAAATACAACATAGTGACACAACTACACAACCACACAGTGACGCAGCCACACAGTGACCCAACTACACAACCACAGAGTGACACAGCAATGCAGCCATGCAGTGACCCAACTACACAACCACAGAGTGACACAAAACTTGACCACACAGAGCTACACAACCACACACAGATACACAATAAAACAGTGACCCAACTACACAGTGACAACTACAACCATACAGAAAGACTCAGCTACACAAAGTGACAGTGACTCAACCACACACAGCTACACACTGACACAACTACATAAGCATAATCACACAGATACACAACAAGAATGACACACACACAGTGACATAACTACACAAACAAACACAACTGCATAACAATACAATAACACCGGGACAACTATATAACGTACAAAAACATAATGATACAACTATACAACACAACACAAATCAATTACACAGCGACACAACTTTCCGTTCGCCTGGCAGCCATAGGCAGGGCCAGCACAACGCGTGTAACACATGGAGATGCTGCTCTCACCCGGTCTTGGGGCGTCTCGCCCTGTACAGGAGGATTCCCACGGTGACAATGACAATGAGCAGGACGGCGATGGCAGCGCCTATGCCCCCATACACACCCGACTTCAACACACGCCCTGTACACATCGGGGAGGTGTATAGGTAGAGATCTGTTTCGGGGCAGCTGCAGAGAGACACAACAACACAACGTTAGGGACAACTATACAATGACACAGCGTTACTAACAACCGCACAATGACACAGGGTTACTAACACAAGATGGGGAGTATTTATATAACGAGGGGTTATAAATACTCACAAACACTGTGGGCCTTTATACTTTATGATCCGACAGGCCCCCTGGTTGCAGTTCACTATATCAGGGGCTTGGTCACTGCAGAGAGATAGGCACGTCAGTCCGGACGCGGTGACTTTGGGGAAGTAATATTGCTTGAAGCCTTCTTCTATCCGCTCTGTGCAGAGAGCTGAGGGGCAGGAAGAGGGAGAGCAAAGGGAGAGCAGGGGGTCAGCATGGAGATCAGGGGGGCAGGAAGGAGAGCAGGGGGTCAGCATGGAGATCAGGGGGGCAGGAAGGAGAGCAGGGGGTCAGCATGGAGATCAGGGGGGCAGGAAGAGGGAGAGCAGGGGGTCAACATGGAGAGCAGGGGGGCAGGAAGGAGAGCAGGGTGTCAGCATGGAGAGCAGAGGGGCAGGAAGAGGGAGAGAAGGGGGTCAGGATGGAGATCAGGTGGGCAGCATGGATGAGAGCAGGAAGGAGGAGAGGGTGGGGGGGGGCAGAACAGAGGAGAGCCAGGGAGTCAGCAATAAGGGGCAGGAAGATGGAGGGAGGGTGGGGGGGAGGGGGCAGAATTGATGAGATCCGGGGGCTAAAAGATGTTGGGGATGACGGAAGCAAGGGATAAGGCCCAATGGCAGGATGGGGGGTGGGGGTGGAGAAGGGGTATGCACATGGGCAGGATGGGGGGTGGGGAGGGGGTATGCACATGGGCAGGATGAGGTGAGGGGGCAGGGGAAGGAGTATGTACATGGGCAGGATGAGGTGAGGGGGCAGGGAAGGGGTATGTACATGGGCAGGATGAGATGAGGGGGTGGGGAAGGGTTATGTACATGGGCAGGATGAGGTGAGGGGGCAGGGAAGGGGTATGTACATGGGCAGGATGAGGTGAGTGGGTGGGGAAGGAGTATGTACATGGGCAGGACGAGGTGAGGGGAAGGGGTATGTACATGGGCAGGATGAGGTGAGGGGGCAGGGAAAGGGTATGTACATGGGCAGGATGAGGTGAGTGGGTGGGGAAGGGGTATGTACATGGGCAGGATGAGGTGAGGGGAAGGGGTATGTACATGGGCAGGATGAGGTGAGGGGGCAGGGAAGAGGTATGTACGTGGGCAGGATGAGGTGAGGGGTGGGGAAGGGGTATTTTCGTGGGCAGGATGAGGTGAGGGGGCGGGGAAGGGGTATGTACATGGGCAAGATGAGGTGAGGGGGCGAGGAAGGGTTATATATATGGGCAGGATGAGGTGAGGGGGCAGGGAAGGGGTATGTACATGGGCAGGATGAGGTGAGGGGAATGGGTAAGTACATGGGCAGGATGAGGTGAGGGGGCGGGGAAGGGTATGTACATGGGCAGGATGAGGTGAGGGTGGGGAAGCGGTATGTACATGGGCAGGATGAGGTGAGGGGGCGGGGAAGGGGTATGTATATGGGCAGGATGAGGTGAGGGACAGGGAAGGGGTATGTACATGGGCAGGATGAGGTGAGGGGGCGGGGAAGGGGTATGTACATGGGCAGGATGAGGTGAGGGGACGGGGAAGGGGTATGTACGTGGGCAGGATGAGGTGAGGGGGAAGAGAAGGGGTATGTACATGGGCAGGATGAGGTGAGGGGGCAGGGAAGGGATATGTACATGGGCAGGATGAGGTGATGGGGCAGAGAAGGGGTATGTACATGGGCAGGATGAGATGAGGGGGTGGGAAAGGGGTATGTACATGGGCAGGATGAGGTGAGGGGGTGGGGAAGGGGTATGTACATGGGCAGGATGAGGTGAGGGGGTGGGGAAGGGGTATGTACATGGGCAGGATGACGTGAGGGGGCGGGGAAGGGGTATGTACATGGGCAGGATGAGGTGAGGGGGCGGGGAAGGGGTATGTACATGGGCAGGATGAGGTGAGGGAACGGGGAAGGGGTATGTACATGGGCAGGATGATGTGAGGGGGCAGGGAAGGGGTATGTACATGGGCAGGATGAGATGAGGGAGTGGGAAAGGGGTATGTACATGGGCAGGATGAGGTGAGGGGGTGGGGAAGGGGTATGTACATGGGCAGGATGAGGTGAGGGGACGGGGTATATACATGGGCAGGATGAGGTGAGGGGGTGGGGTATGTACATGGGCAGGATAAGGTGAGGGGGTGGGGTATGTACATGAGCAGGACGAGGTGAGGGGGTGGGGAAGGGGTATGTACATGGGCAGGATGAGGTGAGGGGGCGGGGAAGGGGTATGTTAATGGGCAGGATGAGGTGAGGGGGCAGGGAAAGGGTATGTACATGGGCAGGATGAGGTGAGGGGGTGCGGAAGGGGTATGTACATGGGCAGCATGAGGTGAGGGGGTGGGGAAGGGGTATGTACATGCGCAGGATGACGTGAGGGGGCAGGGAAGGGGTATGTACATGGGCAGGATGAGTTGAGGGGGCGGGGAAGGGGTATGTACATGGGCAGGATGAGGTGAGGGGACGGGGAAGGGGTATGTACATGGGCAGGATGATGTGAGGGGGCAGGGAAGGGGTATGTACATGGGCAGGATGAGATGAGGGAGTGGGAAAGGGGTATGTACATGGGCAGGATGAGGTGAGGGGGTGGGGAAGGGGTATGTACATGGGCAGGATGAGGTGAGGGTGTGGGGAAGGGGTATGTACATGGGCAGGATGAGGTGAGGGGGCAGGGAAGGGGTATGTACATGGGCAGCATGAGGTGAGGGGGTAGGGAAGGGGTATGTATATGGGCAGGATGAGGTGAGGGGTGGGGTATGTACATGGGCAGGATGAGGTGAGGGGGTGGGGTATGTACATGGGCAGGATGAGGTGAGGGGGTGGGGAAGGGGTTTGTACATGGGCAGGATGAGGTGAGGGGGTGCGGAAGGTGTATGTACACGGGCAGAATGAGGTGAGGGGGCAGGGAAGGGGTATGTACATGGGCAGGATGAGGTGACGGTGGGGAAGGGGTATGTACATGGGCAGGATGAAGTGAGGGGGCAGGGAAGGGGTATGTACATGGGCAGGATGAGGTGAGGGGGCAGGGAAGGGGTATGTACATGGGCAGGATGAGGTGAGGAGGTCGGGAAGGGGTATGTATATGGGCAGGATGAGGTGAGGGGGTGGGGAAGGGGTATGTACATGGGCAGGATCAGGTGAGGGGGCAGGGAAGGGGTATGTACATGGGCAGGATGAGGTGAGGGGGCAGGGAAGGGGTATGTACATGGGCAGGATGAGGTGAGGGGCAGGGAAGGGGTATGTATATGGGCAGGATGAGGTGAGGGGGCAGGGAAAGGGTATGTATATGGGCAGGATGAGTTGAGGGGGCGGGGAAGGTGTATGTACATGGGCAGGATGAGGTGAGGGGGTGGGAAGGGGTATGTACATGGTCAGGATGAGGTGAGGGGTGGGGAAGGGGTATGTACATGGGCAGGATGAGGTGAGGGGGTGGGGAAGGGGTATGTACATGGGCAGGATGAGGTGAGGGGGTGGGGAAGGGGTATGTATATGGGCAGGACGAGGTGAGGGGGCAGGGAAGGGGTATGTACATGGGCAGGATGAGGTGAAGGGGCAGGGAAGGGTTATGTATATGGGCAGGATGAGGTGAGGGGGTGGGGAAGGGGTATGTACATGGGCAGGATGAGGTGAGGGGAAGGGGTATTTACATGGGCAGGATGAGGTGAGGGGGTGGGGAAGGGGTTTGTACATGGGCAGGATGAGGTGAGGGGAAGGGGTATTTACATGGGCAGGATGAGGTGAGGGGGTGGGGAAGGGGTATGTACATGGGCAGGATGAGGTGAGGGGGTGGGGAAGGGGTATGTACATGGGCAGGATGAGGTGAGGGGACAGGGAAGGGGCATGTACATGGGCAGGATGAGGTGAGTGGGCGGGGAAGGGGAATGTACATGGGCAGGATGAGGTGAGGGGGCAGGGAGGAGTATGTACATGGGCAGGATGAGGTGAGGGGTGGGGAAGGGGTATGTACATGGGCAGGATGAGGTGAAGGAGCAGGGAAGGGGTATGTAAATGGGCAGGATGAGGTGAGGGTGGGGAAGGGGTATGTACATGGGCAGGATGAGGTGAGGGGGCAGGGAAGGGGTATGTACATGGGTAGGATGAGGTGAGGGGGCGGGGAAGGGGTATGTATATGGGCAGGATGAGGTGAGGGGGAAGGGAAGGGGTATGTACATGGGCAGGATGAGATGAGGGGGTGGGGAAGGGGTATGTACATGGGCAGGATGAGGTGAGGGGGTGGGGAAGGGGTATGTACATGGGCAGGATGAGGTGAGGGGGCAGGGAAGGGGTATGTACATGGGCAGGATGAGGTGAGGGGGCAGGGAAGGGGTATGTACATGAGCAGGATGAGGTGAGGGGTGGGGAAGGGGTATGTACATGGGCAGGATGAGGTGCGGGGGCAGGGAAGGGGTATGTACATCGGCAGGATGAGGTGAGGGGGTGGGGAAGGGGTATGTATATGGGCAGGATGAGGTGAGGGTGGGGAAGGGGTATGTACATGGGCAGGATGAGGTGAGGGGGCAGGGAAGGGATATGTACATGGGCAGGATGAGGTGAGGGGGCAGGGAAGGGGTATGTACATGAGCAGGATGAGGTGAGGGGGTGGGGAAGGGGTATGTACATGGGCAGGATGGGTTGACGGGGCAGGGAAGGGGTATGTACATGGGCAGGATGAGGTGAGGGGGCAGGGAAGGGGTATGTACATGGGCAGGATGAGGTGAGGGGGCAGGGAAGGGGTATGTAAATGTGCAGGACGAGGTGAGGGGGTGGCGAAGGGGTATGTACATGGGCAGGATGAGGTGAGGGGGCAGGGAAGGGGAATGTACATGGGCAGGATGATGTGAGAGTACAGGGAAGGGGTATGTACATGGGCAGGATGAGGTGAGTGGGCGGGGAAGGGGTATGTACATGGGCAGGATGAGGTGAGGGGCGGGGAAGGGGTATGTAAATGGGCAGGATGAGGTGAGGGTGGGGAAGGGGTATGTACATGGGCAGGATGAGGTGAGGGGGCAGGGAAGGGGTATGTACATGGGTAGGATGAGGTGAGGGGGCGGGGAAGGGGTATGTATATGGGCAGGATGAGGTGAGGGGGAAGGGAAGGGGTATGTACATGGGCAGGATGAGATGAGGGGGTGGGGAGGGGTATGTACATGGGCAGGATGAGGTGAGGGGGTGGGGAAGGGGTATGTACATTGGCAGGATGAGGTGAGGGGGCAGGGAAGGGGTATGTACATGGGCAGGATGAGGTGAGGGGGCAGGGAAGGGGTATGTACATGAGCAGGATGAGGTGAGGGGTGGGGAAGGGGTATGTACATGGGCAGGATGAGGTGAGGGGGCAGGGAAGGGATATGTACATGGGCAGGATGAGGTGAGGGGGCAGGGAAGGGGTATGTACATGGGTAGGATGAGGTGAGGGGGCGGGGAAGGGGTATGTATATGGGCAGGATGAGGTGCGGGGGCAGGGAAGGGGTATGTACATCGGCAGGATGAGGTGAGGGGGTGGGGAAGGGGTATGTATATGGGCAGGATGAGGTGAGGGTGGGGAAGGGGTATGTACATGGGCAGGATGAGGTGAGGGGGCAGGGAAGGGGTATGTACGTGGGCAGGATGAGGTGAGGGGGTGGGGAAGGGGTATGTACATGGGCAGGATGAGGTGAGGGGGTGGGGAAGGGGTATGTACATGGGCAGGATGAGGTGAGGGGGCAGGGAAGGGATATGTACATGGGCAGGATGAGGTGAGGGGGCAGGGAAGGGGTATGTACATGAGCAGGATGAGGTGAGGGGGTGGGGAAGGGGTATGTACATGGGCAGGATGGGTTGACGGGGCAGGGAAGGGGTATGTACATGGGCAGGATGAGGTGAGGGGGCAGGGAAGGGGTATGTACATGGGCAGGATGAGGTGAGGGGGCAGGGAAGGGGAATGTACATGGGCAGGATGATGTGAGAGTACAGGGAAGGGGTATGTACATGGGCAGGATGAGGTGAGTGGGCGGGGAAGGGGTATGTACATGGGCAGGATGAGGTGAGGGGCGGGGAAGGGGTATGTAAATGGGCAGGATGAGGTGAGGGTGGGGAAGGGGTATGTACATGGGCAGGATGAGGTGAGGGGGCAGGGAAGGGGTATGTACATGGGTAGGATGAGGTGAGGGGGCGGGGAAGGGGTATGTATATGGGCAGGATGAGGTGAGGGGGAAGGGAAGGGGTATGTACATGGGCAGGATGAGATGAGGGGGTGGGGAGGGGTATGTACATGGGCAGGATGAGGTGAGGGGGTGGGGAAGGGGTATGTACATTGGCAGGATGAGGTGAGGGGGCAGGGAAGGGGTATGTACATGGGCAGGATGAGGTGAGGGGGCAGGGAAGGGGTATGTACATGAGCAGGATGAGGTGAGGGGTGGGGAAGGGGTATGTACATGGGCAGGATGAGGTGAGGGGGCAGGGAAGGGATATGTACATGGGCAGGATGAGGTGAGGGGGCAGGGAAGGGGTATGTACATGGGTAGGATGAGGTGAGGGGGCGGGGAAGGGGTATGTATATGGGCAGGATGAGGTGCGGGGGCAGGGAAGGGGTATGTATATCGGCAGGATGAGGTGAGGGGGTGGGGAAGGGGTATGTATATGGGCAGGATGAGGTGAGGGTGGGGAAGGGGTATGTACATGGGCAGGATGAGGTGAGGGGGCAGGGAAGGGGTATGTACGTGGGCAGGATGAGGTGAGGGGGTGGGGAAGGGGTATGTACATGGGCAGGATGAGGTGAGGGGGTGGGGAAGGGGTATGTACATGGGCAGGATGAGGTGAGGGGGCAGGGAAGGGATATGTACATGGGCAGGATGAGGTGAGGGGGCAGGGAAGGGGTATGTACATGAGCAGGATGAGGTGAGGGGGTGGGGAAGGGGTATGTACATGGGCAGGATGGGTTGACGGGGCAGGGAAGGGGTATGTACATGGGCAGGATGAGGTGAGGGGGCAGGGAAGGGGTATGTACATGGGCAGGATGAGGTGAGGGGCAGGGAAGGGGTATGTACATGGGCAGGATGAGGTGAGGGGGTGGCGAAGGGGTATGTACATGGGCAGGATGAGGTGAGGGGGCAGGGAAGGGGTATGTACATGGGCAGGATGATGTGAGAGTACAGGGAAGGGGTATGTACATGGGCAGGATGAGGTGAGTGGGCGGGGAAGGGGTATGTACATGGGCAGGATGAGGTGAGGGGCGGGGAAGGGGTATGTACATGGGCAGGATGAGGTGAGGGGGCAGGGAGGGGTATGTACATGGGCAGGATGAGGTGAGGGGTGGGGAAGGGGTATGTACATGGGCAGGATGAGGTGAGGGGGAAGGGAAGGGGTATGTACATGGGCAGGATGAGGTGAGGGGGTGGGAAGGGGGATGTACATGGGCAGGATGAGGTGAGGGGCGGGGAAGGGATATGTACATGGGCAGGATGAGGTGAGGGGGTGGGGAAGGGGTATGTTCATGGGCAGGATGAGGTGAGGGGACAGGGAAGGGGTATGTACATGGGCAGGATGAGGTGAGGGGGCAGGGAAGGGGTATGTAAATGGGCAGGATGAGGTGAGGGGGCGGGGAAAGGGTATATATATGGGCAGGATGAGGTGAGGGGGCAGGGAAGGGGTATGTACATGGGCAGGATGAGATGAGGGGGCGGGGAAGGGATATGTACATGGGCAGGATGAGATGAGGGGGTGGGGAAGGGATATGTACATGGGCAGGATGAGGTGCGGAGGCAGGGAAGGGGTATGTACATGGGCAGGATGAGGTGAGGGTGGGGAAGGGGTATGTACATGGGCAGGATGAGGTGAGGGGGCAGGGAAGGTGTATGTACATGGGCAGGATGAGGTGAGGGGGCAGGGAAGGGGTATGTACATGGGCAGGATGAGGTGAGGGGGCAGGAAAGGGGTATGTACATGGGCATGATGAGGTGAGGGGGTGGGGAAGGGGTATGTATATGGGCAGGACGAGGTGAGGGGGCAGGGAAGGGGTATGTACATGGGCAGGATGAGGTGAGGGGGTGGGGAAGGGGTATGTATATGGGCAGGACGAGGTGAGGGGGCAGGGAAGGGGTATGTACATGGGCAGGATGAGGTGAGGGGGCAGGGAAGGGTTATGTATATGGGCAGGATGAGCTGAGGGGGTGGGGAAGGGGTATGTACATGGGCAAGATGAGGTGAGGGAGTGGGGAAGGGGTATGTATATGGGCAGGATGAGGTGAGGGGGTGGGGAAGGGGTATGTACATGGGCAGGATGAGGTGAGGGGAAGGGGTATTTACATGGGCAGGATGAGGTGAGGGGGTGGGGAAGGGGTATGTACATGGGCAGGATGAGGTGAGGGGGTGGGGAAGGGGTATGTACATGGGCAGGATGAGGTGAGGGGACAGGGAAGGGGTATGTACATGGGCAGGATGAGGTGAGTGGGCGGGGAAGGGGTATGTACATGGGCAGGATGAGGTGAGGGGCAGGGAAGGGGTATGTACATGTGCAGGATGAGGTGAGGGGGAGGGAGGGGTATGTACATGGGCAGGATGAGGTGAGGGGTGGGGAAGGGGTATGTACATGGGCAGGATGAGGTGAAGGGGCAGGGAAGGGGTATGTAAATGGGCAGGATGAGGTGAGGGGGCAGGGAAGGGGTATGTACATGGGTAGGATGAGGTGAGGGGGCAGGTAAGGGGTATGTACATGGGTAGGATGAGGTGAGGGGACGGGGAAGGGGTATGTACATGGGCAGGATGAGGTGCGGGGGCAGGGAAGGGGTATGTACATCGGCAGGATGAGGTGAGGGGGTGGGGAAGGGGTATGTATATGGGCAGGATGAGGTGAGGGTGGGGAAGGGGTATGTACATGGGCAGGATGAGGGGAGGGGGCAGGGAAGGGGTATATACGTTTGCAGGATGAGGTGAGGGGGTGGGGAAGGGTTATGTACATGGGCAGGATGAGGTGAGGGGGTGGGGAAGGGGTATGTACATGGGCAGGATGATGTGAGGGGGCAGGGATAGGGTATGTACATGGGCAGGATGAGGTGAGGGGGCAGGGAAGGGGTATGTACATGAGCAGGATGAGGTGAGGGGGTGGGGAAGGGGTATGTACATGGGCAGGATGGGTTGACGGGGCAGGGAAGGGGTATGTACATGGGCAGGATGAGGTGAGGGTGCAGGGAAGGGGTATGTACATGGGCAGGATGAGGTGAGGGGCAGGGAAGGGGTATGTACATGGGCAGGATGAGGTGAGGGGGTGGGGAAGGGGTATGTACATGGGCAGGATCAGGTGAGGGGGTGGGGAAGGGGTATGTATATGGGCAGAATGAGGTGAGGGGGCAGGGAAGGGGTATGTACATGGGCAGGATGAGGTGAGAGGACAGGGAAGGGGTATGTACATGGGCAGGATGAGGTGAGTGGGCGGGGAAGGGGTATGTACATGGGCAGGATGAGGTGAGGGGCGGGGAAGGGGTATGTACATGGGCAGGATGAGGTGAGGGGCAGGGAAGGGGTATGTACATGTGCAGGATGAGGTGAGGGGGAGGGAGGGGTATGTACATGGGCAGGATGAGGTGAGGGGTGGGGAAGGGGTATGTACATGGGCAGGATGAGGTGAAGGGGCAGGGAAGGGGTATGTAAATGGGCAGGATGAGGTGAGGGGGCAGGGAAGGGGTATGTACATGGGTAGGATGAGGTGAGGGGGCAGGGAAGGGGTATGTACATGGGTAGGATGAGGTGAGGGGACGGGGAAGGGGTATGTACATGGGCAGGATGAGGTGCGGGGGCAGGGAAGGGGTATGTACATCGGCAGGATGAGGTGAGGGGGTGGGGAAGGGGTATGTATATGGGCAGGATGAGGTGAGGGTGGGGAAGGGGTATGTACATGGGCAGGATGAGGGGAGGGGGCAGGGAAGGGGTATATACGTTTGCAGGATGAGGTGAGGGGGTGGGGAAGGGTTATGTACATGGGCAGGATGAGGTGAGGGGGTGGGGAAGGGGTATGTACATGGGCAGGATGATGTGAGGGGGCAGGGATGGGGTATGTACATGGGCAGGATGAGGTGAGGGGGCAGGGAAGGGGTATGTACATGAGCAGGATGAGGTGAGGGGGTGGGGAAGGGGTATGTACATGGGCAGGATGGGTTGACGGGGCAGGGAAGGGGTATGTACATGGGCAGGATGAGGTGAGGGTGCAGGGAAGGGGTATGTACATGGGCAGGATGAGGTGAGGGGCAGGGAAGGGGTATGTACATGGGCAGGATGAGGTGAGGGGGTGGGGAAGGGGTATGTACATGGGCAGGATCAGGTGAGGGGGTGGGGAAGGGGTATGTATATGGGCAGAATGAGGTGAGGGGGCAGGGAAGGGGTATGTACATGGGCAGGATGAGGTGAGAGGACAGGGAAGGGGTATGTACATGGGCAGGATGAGGTGAGTGGGCGGGGAAGGGGTATGTACATGGGCAGGATGAGGTGAGGGGCGGGGAAGGGGTATGTACATGGGCAGGAAGAGGTGAGGGGGCAGGGAGGGGTATGTACATGGGCAGGATGAGGTGAGGGGTTGGTAAGGGGTATGTACATGGGCAGGATGAGGTGAGGGGGCAGGGAAGGGGTATGTACATGGGCAGGATGAGGTGAGGGGGCAGGGAAGGGGTATGTACATGGGCAGGATGAGGTGAGGGGGCAGGGAAGGGGTATGTACATGGGCAGGATGAGGTGAGGGGGCAGGGAAGGGGTATGTACATGGGCAGGATGAGGTGAGGGGGTGGGGAAGGGGTATGTACATGGGCAGGATGAGGTGAGGGGGCAGGGAAGGGGTATGTACATGGGCAGGATGAGGTGAGGGGGCAGGGAAGGGGTATGTAAATGTGCAGGATGAGGTGAGGGGGCGGGGAAGGGGTATGTATATGGGCAGGATGAGGTGAGGGGGCAGGGAAGGGGTATGTACATGGGCAGGATGAGATGAGGGGGTGGGAAGGGGTTTGTACATGGGCAGGATGAGGTGCGGGGGCAGGGAAGGGGTATGTACATGGGCAGGATGAGGTGAGGGGGTGGGGAAGGGGTATGTATATGGGCAGGATGAGGTGAGGGTGGGGAAGGGGTATGTACATGGGCAGGATGAGGTATGGGGGAAAGAAGTGTATGTATATGGGCAGGATGAGGTGAGGGGGCGGGGTAGAGGGGAATGTACATGGGCAGGATGAGGTGAGGGGGTGGGGAAGGGGTATGTACATGGGCAGGATCAGGTGAGGGGGTGGGGAAGGGGTATGTATATGGGCAGAATGAGGTGAGGGGGCAGGGAAGGGGTATGTACATGGGCAGGATGAGGTGAGAGGACAGGGAAGGGGTATGTACATGGGCAGGATGAGGTGAGTGGGCGGGGAAGGGGTATGTACATGGGCAGGATGAGGTGAGGGGCGGGGAAGGGGTATGTACATGGGCAGGAAGAGGTGAGGGGGCAGGGAGGGGTATGTACATGGGCAGGATGAGGTGAGGGGTTGGTAAGGGGTATGTACATGGGCAGGATGAGGTGAGGGGGCAGGGAAGGGGTATGTACATGGGCAGGATGAGGTGAGGGGGCAGGGAAGGGGTATGTACATGGGCAGGATGAGGTGAGGGGGCAGGGAAGGGGTATGTACATGGGCAGGATGAGGTGAGGGGGCAGGGAAGGGGTATGTACATGGGCAGGATGAGGTGAGGGGGTGGGGAAGGGGTATGTACATGGGCAGGATGAGGTGAGGGGGCAGGGAAGGGGTATGTACATGGGCAGGATGAGGTGAGGGGGCAGGGAACGGGTATGTAAATGTGCAGGATGAGGTGAGGGGGCGGGGAAGGGGTATGTATATGGGCAGGATGAGGTGAGGGGGCAGGGAAGGGGTATGTACATGGGCAGGATGAGATGAGGGGGTGGGGAAGGGGTTTGTACATGGGCAGGATGAGGTGCGGGGGCAGGGAAGGGGTATGTACATGGGCAGGATGAGGTGAGGGGGTGGGGAAGGGGTATGTATATGGGCAGGATGAGGTGAGGGTGGGGAAGGGGTATGTACATGGGCAGGATGAGGTATGGGGGAAAGAAGTGTATGTATATGGGCAGGATGAGGTGAGGGGGCGGGGTAGAGGGGAATGTATATGGGCAGGATGAGGTGAGGGGGCGGGGAAGGGTATGTATATGGGCAGGATGAGGTGAGGGGGCGGGGAAGGGGTAGGTACAAGGGCAGGATGAGGTGAGGGGGAAGGGAAGGGGTATGTACATGGGCAGGATGAGGTGAGGGGGTGGGGAATGGGTATGTACATGGGCAGGATGAGGTGAGGGGACGGGGAAGGGGTATATACGTGGGCAGGATGAGGTGAGGGGGCAGGGAAGGGGTATGTACATGGGCAGGATGAGGTGAGGGGGCAGGGAAGGGGTATGTACATGAGCAGGATGAGGTGAGGGGGTGGGGAAGGGGTATGTACATGGCAGGATGGGGTGACGGGGCAGGGAAGGGGTATGTACATGGGCAAGATGAGGTGAGGGGGTGGGGAAGGGGTATGTACATGGGCAGGATGGGGTGACGGGGCAGGGAAGGGGTATGTACATGGGCAGGATGAGGTCAGGGGGCAGGGAAGGGGTATGTACATCGGCAGGATGAGGTGAGGGGGTGGGGAAGGGGTATGTATATGGGCAGGATGAGGTGAGGGTGGGGAAGGGGTATGTACATGGGCAGGATGAGGGGAGGGGGCAGGGAAGGGGTATATACGTTTGCAGGATGAGGTGAGGGGGTGGGGAAGGGTTATGTACATGGGCAGGATGAGGTGAGGGGGTGGGGAAGGGGTATGTACATGGGCAGGATGATGTGAGGGGGCAGGGATGGGGTATGTACATGGGCAGGATGAGGTGAGGGGGCAGGGAAGGGGTATGTACATGAGCAGGATGAGGTGAGGGGGTGGGGAAGGGGTATGTACATGGGCAGGATGGGTTGACGGGGCAGGGAAGGGGTATGTACAGTACATGGGCAGGATGAGGTGAGGGTGCAGGGAAGGGGTATGTACATGGGCAGGATGAGGTGAGGGGCAGGGAAGGGGTATGTACATGGGCAGGATGAGGTGAGGGGGTGGGGAAGGGGTATGTACATGGGCAGGATCAGGTGAGGGGGTGGGGAAGGGGTATGTATATGGGCAGAATGAGGTGAGGGGGCAGGGAAGGGGTATGTACATGGGCAGGATGAGGTGAGAGGACAGGGAAGGGGTATGTACATGGGCAGGATGAGGTGAGTGGGCGGGGAAGGGGTATGTACATGGGCAGGATGAGGTGAGGGGCGGGGAAGGGGTATGTACATGGGCAGGAAGAGGTGAGGGGGCAGGGAGGGGTATGTACATGGGCAGGATGAGGTGAGGGGTTGGTAAGGGGTATGTACATGGGCAGGATGAGGTGAGGGGGCAGGGAAGGGGTATGTACATGGGCAGGATGAGGTGAGGGGGCAGGGAAGGGGTATGTACATGGGCAGGATGAGGTGAGGGGGCAGGGAAGGGGTATGTACATGGGCAGGATGAGGTGAGGGGGCAGGGAAGGGGTATGTACATGGGCAGGATGAGGTGAGGGGGTGGGGAAGGGGTATGTACATGGGCAGGATGAGGTGAGGGGGCAGGGAAGGGGTATGTACATGGGCAGGATGAGGTGAGGGGGCAGGGAAGGGGTATGTAAATGTGCAGGATGAGGTGAGGGGGCGGGGAAGGGGTATGTAGATGGGCAGGATGAGGTGAGGGGGCAGGGAAGGGGTATGTACATGGGCAGGATGAGATGAGGGGGTGGGGAAGGGGTTTGTACATGGGCAGGATGAGGTGCGGGGGCAGGGAAGGGGTATGTACATGGGCAGGATGAGGTGAGGGGGTGGGGAAGGGGTATGTATATGGGCAGGATGAGGTGAGGGTGGGGAAGGGGTATGTACATGGGCAGGATGAGGTATGGGGGAAAGAAGTGTATGTATATGGGCAGGATGAGGTGAGGGGGCGGGGTAGAGGGGAATGTATATGGGCAGGATGAGGTGAGGGGGCGGGGAAGGGTATGTATATGGGCAGGATGAGGTGAGGGGGCGGGGAAGGGGTAGGTACAAGGGCAGGATGAGGTGAGGGGGAAGGGAAGGGGTATGTACATGGGCAGGATGAGGTGAGGGGGTGGGGAATGGGTATGTACATGGGCAGGATGAGGTGAGGGGACGGGGAAGGGGTATATACGTGGGCAGGATGAGGTGAGGGGGCAGGGAAGGGGTATGTACATGGGCAGGATGAGGTGAGGGGGCAGGGAAGGGGTATGTACATGAGCAGGATGAGGTGAGGGGGTGGGGAAGGGGTATGTACATGGCAGGATGGGGTGACGGGGCAGGGAAGGGGTATGTACATGGGCAAGATGAGGTGAGGGGGTGGGGAAGGGGTATGTACATGGGCAGGATGGGGTGACGGGGCAGGGAAGGGGTATGTACATGGGCAGGATGAGGTCAGGGGGCAGGGAAGGGGTATGTATATGGGCAGGATGAGGTGAGGGGACAGGGAAGGGGTATGTACATGGGCAGGATGAGGTGAGGGGGCAGGGAAGGGTTATGTATATGGGCAGGATGAGGTGAGGGGACAGGGAAGGGGTATGTACATGGGCAGGATGAGGTGAGGGGGCAGGGAAGGGGTATGTACATGGGAAGGATGAGGTGAGGGGGTGGGGAAGGGGTATGTACATGGGCAGGATGAGGTGAGGGGGCAGGGAATTGGTATGTACATGGGCAGGATGAGGTGAGGGGACAGGGAAGGGGTATGTACATGGGCAGGATGGGATGAGGTGAGGGGGTGGGGAAGGGGTATGTTTATGGGCAGGATGAAAGAAGATGGTAAATGATAAATAGACCCGATAATGTACAAGGAAAACACACTTAATACAGGTCGGACACAACATTAGGCCACACGTCTATCTCTCACCTTCTGCATCTGGAACATCTGTTGTATCGATTCGCGTAACATCAGAAACACACAGGTCAGCTGTGAAAAGAACAGGTTGGGTGAGGTTGTAGGGGAAGGGCTGTCCACAATAATACTGCAGACACAATAAGACAGATACACACACACACACACAGGAAAGTGAGATGTAAGGGTGGCAGACACAGGGTAATTTGACAGATACTCACAGTCAGACACACAGTCAAAAACAATCTGACATACATACACAGTCATACAAACAGACCTACAGTCAGAAACAATCTGTCAGACACATACACACACAGTCAAACGCAATATGACATTCTCACAATAATACACAGACACACAGTCAGAAACAATCTGACAGATACACCCGCAGTCACACTCACATACACACAGTCAGAAACAATCTGACAGATACACCCGCAGTCACACACACAGACACACAGTCAGAAACAATCTGACAGATACACCCGCAGTCACACACACAGACACACAGTCAGAAACAATCTGACAGATACACCCGCAGTCACACACAGTCAGAAACAATCTGTCAGACACATACACACACAGTCAAACAAAATCTGACATTCTCACAGTAATACACAGATACACAGTCAGAAACAATCTGACAGATACACCCGCAGTGACACACACAGACACACAGTCAGAAACAATCTGACAGATACACCCGCAGTCACACACACAGACACACAGTCAGAAACAATCTGACAGATACACCCGCAGTCACACTCACATACACACAGTCAGAAACAATCTGACAGATACACCCGCAGTCACACACACAGACACACAGTCAGAAACAATCTGACAGATACACCCGCAGTCACACTCACATACACACAGTCAGAAACAATCTGACAGATACACCCGCAGTCACACACACAGACACACAGTCAGAAACAATCTGACAGATACACCCGCAGTCACACACACAGACACACAGTCAGAAACAATCTGACAGATACACCCGCAGTTATACACACATCACTCCCCTGATTTTCATACTCTGTGCATTTTGTATTGTGTATAGCACATTCATATTGCGCGGTTCTATTCCTCTGTGTGTATTTTTCCATTTCTGAGCAGTAAAATACCATGTTTTGGGCAATCTCAGTGTTACTTTTACATTTCTATTATGAGTACGGGGAACATATGTTTTTGCCTTTATGGTGGTATTTTCCCCAGCTCCTATACATTATACCTGTTCTGTCCCCTGTTCCAGCACTTCCTCGTTTCCCCCCTGTTGCCTTGGAAACCCCCCTTTCTCTTTTCTCTGAGTTGGGCTTCCCCTCCTCCCCTTGACATTTGGTGCAGTCCTACCCCTTTGCTCTCTGTCTGTGTGACGCCCTGCCCTCTTGCTGGAGACTGCATCACAGCGCTCCAGCGTATCCAGGCATTCAACAAAGTCAGCGCGATCCAACGTATCTAGCACAAGTGCATGCGCTACCAGGGCACGAGCTACCGCAGAGGCCACACGTGCAAGGGCAACACACAGTCGGAAAGAGGTAGCCATGAAGTCGGAGAGAGCCCGTATCGAAGAGGAGAAGCAGAGGGGCGCTGCTACCGCTGCTGCTGCTGCCGCCACCGCTGCTGCCACCGCCGCAGCCTTTGTGCATAGGAAGGCCGATTTGGAAGCAAACTTAGAGGCCTTACGTGAAGAAAAGGAAGTAACTGCCACTGAAGCCCAAGCCAAGGTCTTGGAAGCAGCCACAAGACAAGATGGCGGGGAGCAACCGTACAGTCTACCAGCTTGTCTCTGATTGGTGGCAGAGAAATTTCTTACGCTTTGCATTGGGCTATAGTATTTTTTGAATGAAAGTCAGAGGTAATATAACCCCTTGCAGCCCATGAGACAGGGTGTTCTCAGGGTGTTTCTCAGTGTTTTCCAGTGTTCTCAGATTCTCAGATTCTAAGTTTCCAGTTGCAAGCCTTCAGCAAGAAGAGGGCTGCTTCAGCGAAAAGCTGCCTAGAATATTTTCTGTCCTGTTTCTTGCAACTGTTATCAGGGATAGGATTCCCTGCAACTAGGAGAGTCCAGGTTGTTACCCCAATTCCCACGTAAGTGTGTCTTTTTGCTGTAGTTTGTGTAACATTGTGTTTGCCTTTTCCTGTGAATTAACTCGGAGAGAGGCCGTATCGAAGAGGAGGAGCAGCGGGACGCTTCCAAGGCCTCCCTTTGCGTGGAATGGGGATTGAGTTGAGCGGTCTGTCTCTGCTCAGTAGCCACAGTGTGATTGAGACAGAACAATAACGATCAATCTATTTTCTATGGGTGGCAGCGTTTGCCACCAATATGACAGAAACAATAAGACACACACACAGGCAGACAACCAGAAACAATATGACACACACACACACAGGCAGACAACCAGAAACAATATGACACACACACACACATACACACACAGGCAGACAACCAGAAACAATATGACACACACACACACACAGGCAGACAACCAGAAACAATATGACACACACACACACATACACACACAGGCAGACAACCAGAAACATTATGACACACACACACACACACACACACAGGCAGACAACCAGAAACAATATGACACACACACACACACATACACACACAGGCAGACAACCAGAAACAATATGACACACACACACATACACACACAGGCAGACAACCAGAAACAATATGACACACACACACACACACACACAGGCAGACAACCAGAAACAATATGACACACACACACACAGGCAGACAACCAGAAACAATATGATTCATCCACACAGACGCACAAATCGGAAACAATATGACAGACAGACACACAGACACACAGACACACAGAGACAGACAGACAGACAGACAGACAGACAGATAGACAGATAGACAGATAGACAGATAGACAGATAGACAGATAGACAGATAGACAGATAGACAGATAGACCGATAGACCGATAGACTGATAGATACACAGATAGTAGATAGACAGATGATAGATAGATAGATAGATAGATAGATAGAGAGAGAGAGAGAGAGAGATAGATAGATAGATAGATAGATAGATAGATAGATAGATAGATAGATAGATAGATAGATAGACATGACAAATGACACTTACTGGTATTAGTGATATCGCTGCAGTTGTTATTAGTCACGAGCTCCGTCAGAGTTTCCGTCACCAGATTGAACGTAGCGTCGTAATCCTCGGTCACCGTGGCGTTCTCCTTATATTCAATCTCCACAATCACATCGTGATCCACGACAATACTCCCCTGCCTACCACAAGCAACAGAGGGATGTGTGCATGGGAGTAACGCAGCAACACGCAGCAGGGGTCGTGTGCAGAGCAGTAACAAGGCATAGTAACAGTGGGTAAGGAAAGAGTAACAATCCATAGAGCAGTAACAAGGCTTAGTAACACTTGGTAAGAAAAGAGTAACAATCTATAGAGCAGTAACAATGCTTAGTAACACTTGGTAAGAAAAGAGTAACAATCTATAGAGCAGTAACAAGGCTTAGTAACACTTGGTAAGAAAAGAGTAACAATCTATAGAGCAGTAACAAGGCTTAGTAACACTTGGTAAGAAAAGAGTAACAATCTATAGAGCAGTAACAAGGCTTAGTAACACTTGGTAAGAAAAGAGTAACAATCTATAGAGCAGTAACAAGGCTTAGGAATAGTAGGTAAGAAAATGGTAACAATCCACAGAGCAGTAACAAGGCTTAGTAACACTTGGTAAGAAAAGAGTAACAATCTATAGAGCAGTAACAAGGCTTAGTAACACTTGGTAAGAAAAGAGTAACAATCTATAGAGCAGTAACAAGGCTTAGGAATAGTAGGTAAGAAAATGGTAACAATCCACAGAGCAGTAACAAGGCTTAGTAACACTTGGTAAGAAAAGAGTAACAATCTATAGAGCAGTAACAAGGCTTAGTAACACTTGGTAAGAAAAGAGTAACAATCTATAGAGCAGTAACAAGGCTTAGTAACACTTGGTAAGAAAAGAGTAACAATCTATAGAGCAGTAACAAGGCTTAGTAACACTTGGTAAGAAAAGAGTAACAATCTATAGAGCAGTAACAAGGCTTAGTAACACTTGGTAAGAAAAGAGTAACAATCTATAGAGCAGTAACAAGGCTTAGGAATAGTAGGTAAGAAAATGGTAACAATCCACAGAGCAGTAACAAGGCTTAGTAACACTTGGTAAGAAAAGAGTAACAATCTATAGAGCAGTAACAAGGCTTAGTAACACTTGGTAAGAAAAGAGTAACAATCTATAGAGCAGTAACAAGGCTTAGGAATAGTAGGTAAGAAAATGGTAACAATCCACAGAGCAGTAACAAGGCTTAGTAACACTTGGTAAGAAAAGAGTAACAATCTATAGAGCAGTAACAAGGCTTAGTAACACTTGGTAAGAAAAGAGTAACAATCTATAGAGCAGTAACAAGGCTTAGTAACACTTGGTAAGAAAAGAGTAACAATCTATAGAGCAGTAACAAGGCTTAGGAATAGTAGGTAAGAAAATGGTAACAATCCACAGCACAGTAACAAGGCTAACTAATAGAGGATAAGCAAAGAGTAACAATTCATAGAGCAGTAATAAAACTTGGTAACAGAGGGTGAGCAAAGAGTAACAATCCATAGAGCGGCAACAAAGCTTAGTAGCAGAAAATAAGTCAAGAGTAGCAATTCATACAGTACAGCAGTAACAGGGCTTTGTAACAGTAGATAAGAACGGGTAACAATCCAAAGAGCAGTAACAAAACATAAGTAACAGAGGGTAAGTACAGAATAACATGGAGGAGGTGTCACTGCTGATCTCCTCTCCTCCCTCTACCACCCGCTTTCTTGACCCCATTCCCTCCCATCTCCTAAAACCTCTTGGTCCTACTATAACCCCTACGCTCACACACATTTTTTACTCCTCCCTCTACTCTGGTACCTTTCCATCCTCCTTCAAGCATGCAACCGTTATACTGTACCATTACTCAAAAACAGCAAGCTTGACCCTACCTGTCCTTCTAACTATCGACCTGTCTCCCTACCGCCTTTTGCCTCCAAACTCCTTGAACTCCTTGAAGAAATAGGAACAATCCATAGAGCAGTAACAAGGCTTAGTAACAGAGGGTAAGCAAAGAGTAACAATTCATAGAGCAGTAACAAGGCTTATTAACAGTGGGTAAGAAAAGAGTAACAATTCATAGAGCAGCAACAAGGCTTATTAACAGTGGGTAAGAAAAGAGTAACAATTCATAGAGCAGTAACAAAGCCCAGTAACAGAGGGTAAGCAAAGAGTAACAATTCATAGAGCAGTAACAAGGCTTAGTAACAGAGGGTAGGCAAAGAGTAACAATTCATAGAGCAGCAACAAAGCCCAGTAACAGAGGGTAAGCAAAGAGTAACAATTCATAGAGCAGTAACAAGGCTTAGTAACAGAGGGTAAGCAAAGAGTAACAATTCATAGAACAGCAACAAAGCTTATTAACAGTGGGTAAGAAAAGAGTAACAATTCATAGAGCAGTAACAAAGCCCAGTAACAGAGGATATGCAAATAGTAACAATCCATAGAGCAGTAAAAAAAAAGTTTGTAACAGAGGGTAAGAAAAAAGTAACAATCCATAGGGTAAGAAAAGAGTAACAATCCATAGGGCAGAAACAAGGCTTAGTAACAGTGGGTAAGAAGAGAGTAACAATTAATAGAGCAGTAATTAGGCTCAGTAGTAACAGGGTAAGCAAAGAGTCAGAATCCATAAGCAGCAACAAGGGTTAGTAACAGTGGGTAAGAAGAGAGTAACAATTAATAGAGCAGTAATTAGGCTCAGTAGTAACAGGGTATGCAAAGAGTCAGAATCCATAAGCATCAACAAGGGTTAGTAACAGTAGGTAAGAAAATAGTAACCATCCATAGAGCAGTAACAAAACCTTAGTAAAATAGGGTAAGCAACGAGTAGCAATCCATAGAGCAGTAACAAGGCTTAGTAACAGTGGGTAAGAAAAGAGTAACAATCCAAAGAGCAGTAACAATGTTTGTAACAGAGGGTAAGAAAGAGTAACAATCCATAGAGAAGTAACAAAGCTTAGTAACAGTGGGTCAGAGTAACAATCCATAGAGAAGTAACAAAGCTTAGTAACAGTGGGTCAGTGTAACAATCCATAGAGCAGTAACAAAGCTTAGTAACAGTGGGTCAGAGTAACAATCCGTAGAGCAGTAACAAGGCTTAATACCAGAGAGCAAGGAAAGAGTAGTAATAAATAGGGCAGTAACAGAAAGTCACAAGGATTAGTAGTAGTACTCGTACCTCACAGACAAGATGATCACGTCTTTGTAACCCGGGACACTGCTATAAACAGATTTCATCTGTACAACGAGAGAGCGAGGTGAGGGGTCGCAGGTCAAAGTTTACACAGGGTTAGAAGTCACAGGAATGAAGTCACACAGGGATTAAGGTTACAGGTGAAAAGTCACAGGGTTACAGGTTAAAGGTCACGTGGATGGGTAAAGGGCACCGCTAGAGGTCACGCAGGGTGAGAGGTTACAAGTGGAAGGTCACCTGGATGGGTAGAGGGTAAAGTTAGAGATCACACAGGGTTACAGGTCGAAGGTCACAGGGATGGTTAAAGGGTACAGTTAGAGGTCACACAGGCTTAGATGTTACAGGTTGAAGGTCACACGGAAGGGTGAAGGGTAATGTTGGAGGTCACAGAGCGTTAAAGTTTACAGGTAAAGGTCACACAGATGGTTACAGGGTACAGTTAGAGGTCACACAGGGTTAGAGGCTACATGTAAAGGTCACAGAGGGTTAAAGGTTACACGTACACGCATGAGCTATGTCAGGCCGCTCACTCACCTTGTCCTTAAAATCCCGACTGAAGCTCTGATACTCCTCACTGGCAGTATTATTCAGCTCCGGGGTAAACTCTTTCTGAATTTTGACCTCCACTTTCACAACGGTTTCAACGGTGGTACCTGTGAGGGGAGCGACACGCCATGAGGAACCTACAGAGTACCTGTATACTGTACGTCTACATCTGCAACCCTATATAATGATATCTACATGTGTATAACCCACAGGCTATTGTATGCTACAAGGATGTATACAGTTATGGTTACACAATATTTGCCCTGTAGCATGACAACATAATCCAATCCTATGGGATACAATGCAAAGTACCCTGGGGTGAGTGAGATACAATGGAGGATACAATGGTGGGGAGAGGGGGCTTGTTATAGGGACTGGAGGAAGCACACATGATGGAGGTTGGGGGATAGGGGTTTGGGGCTGCCTGGGGGGGCATGGCAGGGGACACAGGGGGATCTGGTGAGCAGAGGGGCTGAACGGAGAAGGGGGCGTTACCTGTGGCTGACCAGAGGCGCTAACGGAGTACAGGAGCGGAGGCGAGGGTCGGGATTTTAGGTAGTTTATACACGGGAAGGGTCAGGGGCGGGGGAGAGAAGGTTCGGCGTGGGACGGAGAGATTGGGCGAGGATCCCACGCCTGCCACGACGCTCGCACCCCTGCAGCCTTTTAACTGCATGTCCGTTACCGGCTCATTGGGGATAATATAGCACAATATCCACCGTGGGGGGAGGGGGGAAGCTTCATGAACCCCTCGTTAAATACTCACTGATCACGACTCGGTCCAAGATGAACTCGCACAAGGGGCCGTAGAAATCGTCAAGGCAAATACATTTAACGGAATCCGGGGTCCCTCCGTTCTGACACGCCACTGAGGGGAGAATAATATATATATATATATATATATACTATATATATTGAGATGAAGGCAGATTAACTAAGTGCTGCTATCTCATGAGACACATTCCGGGGCCCTCGAAGACGCCTGTCAGCACGTTAACTTGCTTGGAACTTAGTGTGCCTTGTAGCACCGCTTAATAACGATGGGCCCACGTGTATGAGAGAGAAGATGTTACGTATATAAGGTGTTATCTGCGTAGTTTAAGACCATGGGCCCCCATTGCCTAAACGGCGTTATGCCACCAGATACCTTTCCGGGTTACCGAAAGACGCCCTACAGCCCGTTCTTGTGGCATAGCCCTGCTTAGTAAATAAGTTCCTAAAGTGCGCACCAAAGTCTGGCAGTCGTGAAGCTGCGGCGCCAGGCGTCGCGCCCCTGATCTGGCTGCACCTGCCATTCAAGTCAAGCTGCTCACCTCCTCTTATCTGTGTTGGATAAGGGGAAAGAAAACACTCCCCCATTCAGAGGCCCCTAAGGAGTCCAACTGGCCGACCATGTGGGATTGCACCTTTAGCACCTCGTCCTTTACAGCCGCTGCTGTGCATCACTCCTCATTTCGCAGTCTCCTTGAGAAAGGGTGCGAAACGCGTGGCAGGATTCGTTTGCCCCGAATAAAGCTTTTTGATATTTTTTTTTCTTCAAACAATTGAGTTCCCGCTGCATTTGTCGCGAGCGGCGACTCCTTACGCCTTTGACTCGTCTCTCGTTCGATCTCTTTAGCGGATTCTAAGGCTAGGTCCTCGCTGCCTGCGGGCGCTGCAGGGATAAGAACCACCCCTCGATGGTGCCGGGCCTGCAAACTACCTTGCCCGCCGCGTTGTGTGAACATCATGGCCGCCCCGCCACTCTCCCCCCTGCAGCTCACCGCAGATCGGGGATCCAGGCTGCACGCGCCACCAGCCTGGTAGGCGCGCGTGCAGCGCTGACACTGGGGCCTCAGCCTAAGGCTGCGGTCCCAGTGCGTTCTACAGTCCACGTACGCGCACAAGCACCGTCCCCCAATCTTTCCGGCCACAGTACATGCGTCGGCGCGCATTTCGCAGCCGCACTGCACCGCAAGTTTTCACACGTACAATTTTTTTTGTCTGTGGAACTTGCGACAGAGGTGTGGCCATGCCCCCCTGCAAAAAAAAACTGCCACGCCCCCTCCCGTCACAAACTCTCCGATCTGCAGTGAAGCGCTGTACACGCGCCCGCCTGTAAGACGAGTCTATGTTACTTTAAGAATATCAGGATACATTGTAGCTGCTGAGTTACACTGACTGCAGGACCTGATTTAAACGGATAGGCGGCAGCCATTTAGTGATCCCAGGGGAAGCAGGGTCTTTGCTGATCGATCGCGGGAGAACAAATCGATCGGCAGCTTGGGTAACAAGTTTTCAGTAAAGGTAATCAAAGACTGCATGTATTCTATATATAGTAAGTGCTGTTGGAGTACCTCTTTAATACCCCAGCAAAGGGTAATGTTGCTGGTGTTTGAGCAGTGCTGCCCATTCAAACTTTCCCTGTAATGTATTACTCTGCCCCGGGTAGAAGCGCTTTAAATATGTGCAAATCAACAAAAGGGGGCATGTTTCATGCAAAAATACTTACAAGGTGGTTTCGTAGTTGTGGTTGTAGTTGTGGTGGTTGTAGTTGGGGTGGTTGTAGTTGGGGTGGTAGTAGTTGGGGTGGTAGTAGTTGGGGTGGTTGTAGTTGGGGTGGTACTAGTTGGAGTGGTTGTAGTTGGGGTGGTAGTAGTTGGGGTGGTTGTAGTTGGGGTGGTAGTAGTTGGGGTGGTTGTAGTTGGGGTGGTAGTAGTTGGGGTGGTTGGAGTTAGGGTGGTAGTAGTTGGGGTGGTAGTAGTTGGGGTGGTTGTAGTTGGGGTGGTAGTAGTTGGGGTGGTAGTAGTTGGGGTGGTAGTAGTTGGGGTGGTAGTAGTTGGGGTGGTTGTAGTTGGGGTGGTAGTAGTTGGGGTGGTAGTAGTTTGGGTGGTAGTAGTTGGGGTGGTTGTAGTTGGGGTGGTTGTAGTTGGGGTGGTAGTAGTTGGAGCGGTTGTAGTTGGGGTGGTTGTAGTTGGGGTGATAGTAGTTGCGGTGGTTGTAGTTGGGGTGGTTGTAGTTGGGGTGGTTGTAGTTGAGGTGGTAGTAGTTGGGGTGGTTGTAGTTGGGGTGGTTGTAGTTGGGGTGGTAGAAGTTGGGGTGGTTGTAGTTGGGGTGGTTGTAGTTGGGGTGCTAGTAGTTGGGGTGGTAGTAGTTGGGGTGGTTGTAGTTGGGGTGGTTGTAGTTGGGGTGGTAGTAGTTGGAGCGGTTGTAGTTGGGGTGGTTGTAGTTGGGGTGATAGTAGTTGCGGTGGTTGTAGTTGGGGTGGTTGTAGTTGGGGTGGTTGTAGTTGAGGTGGTAGTAGTTGGGGTGGTTGTAGTTGGGGTGGTTGTAGTTGGGGTGGTAGAAGTTGGGGTGGTTGTAGTTGGGGTGGTTGTAGTTGGGGTGCTAGTAGTTGGGGTGGTAGTAGTTGGGGTGGTTGTAGTTGGGGTGGTTGTAGTTGGGGTGGAAGTAGTTGGGGTGATAGTAGTTGGGGTGGTAGTAGTTGGGGTGGTAGTAGTTGGGGTGGTAGAATTTGGGGTGGTTGTAGTTGGGGTGGTAGTAGTTGGGGTGATTGTAGTTGGGGTGGTTGTAGTTGGGGTGCTAGTAGTTGGGGTGGAAGTAGTTGGGGTGATAGTAGTTGGGGTGGTAGAATTTGGGGTGGTTGTAGTTGGGGTGGTAGTAGTTGGGGTGGTTGTAGTTGGGGTGGTAGTAGTTGGGGTGGTAGTAGTTGGGGTGGTTGTAGTTGGTGTGGTTGTAGTTTGATTGATAGTAGTTGGGGTGGTTGTAGTTGGGGTGGTTGTAGTTGGGGTGGTTGTAGTTGGGGTGGTTGTAGTTTGGGTGGTTGTAGTTGGGGTGATAGTAGTTGGGGTGGTTGTAGTTGGGGTGGTTGTAGTTGGGGTGGTTGTAGTTGGGGCGGTAGTAGTTGGGGTGGTTGTAGTTGGGGTGGTTGTAGTTGTGGTAGTTGTAGTTGGGGTGGTAGTAGTTGCGGTGATAGTAGTTGCGGTGGTTGTAGTTGGGGTGGTTGTAGTTGGGGTGGTTGTAGTTGAGGTGGTAGTAGTTGGGGTGGTTGTAGTTGGGGTGGTTGTAGTTGGGGTGGTAGAATTTGGGGTGGTTGTAGTTGGGGTGGTTGTAGTTGAGGTGGTAGTAGTTGGGGTGGTTGTAGTTGGGGTGGTTGTAGTTGGGGTGGTTGTAGTTGGGGTGGTTGTAGTTGGGGTGGTAGTAGTTGGGGTGGTTGTAGTTGGGGTGGTTGTAGTTAGGGTGGTAGTAGTTGGGGTGGTAGTAGTTGGGGTGGTAGTAGTTGGGGTGGTTGTTGTTGTGGTAGTTGTAGTTGGCGTGGTAGTAGTTGGGGTAGTTGTAGTTGGGGTGGTTGTAGTTGGGGTGGTTGTAGTTAGGGTGGTTGTAGTTGGGGTGATTGTAGTTGGGGTGGTAGTAGTTGGGGTGGTAGTAGTTGGGGTGGTAGTAGTTAGGGTGGTTGTAGTTGTGGTAGTTGTAGTTGGGGTGGTAGTAGTTGGGGTAGTTGTAGTTGGGGTGGTTGTAGTTGGGGTGGTTGTAGTTTGGGTGGTTGTAGTTGGAGTGGTAGTAGTTGGGGTGGTAGTAGTTGGGGTGTTTGTAGTTGGGGTGGTTGTAGTTGGGGTGGTTGTAGTTGGGGTGGTAGTAGTTGGGGTGGTTGTAGTTGGGGTGGTTGTAGTTGGGGTGGTTGTAGTTGGGGTGGTTGTAGTTGGGTTGGTAGTAGTTGGGGTGGTAGTAGTTGGGGTGGTTGTAGTTGTGGTAGTTGTAGTTGGTGTGGTAGTAGATGGGGTAGTTGTAGTTGGGGTGGTTGTAGTTGGGGTGGTTGTAGTTGGGGTGGTTGTAGTTGGGGTGGTTGTAGTTGGGGTGGGTGTAGTTGGGGTGGTTGTAGTTGGGGTGGTTGTAGTTTGGGTGGTTGTAGTTGGGGTGGTAGTAGTTGGGGTGGTATTAGTTGGGGTGGTAGTAGTTAGGGTGGTTGTAGTTGGGGTGGTAGTAGTTGGGGTGGTAGTAGTTGGGGTGGTAGTAGTTGGGGTGGTAGTAGTTGGGGTGGTAGTAGTTGGGGTAGTAGTAGTTGGGGTGGTAGTAGTTGGGGTGGTAGTAGTTGGGGTGGTTGTAGTTGGGGTGGTTGTAGTTGGGGTGGTAATAGTTGGGGTTGTTGTTGTTGAGGTGGTTGTAGTTGTGGTAGTTGTAGTTGGGGTGTTTGTAGTTGGGGTGGTTGTAGTTGGGGTGGTTGTAGTTGGGGTGGTAGTAGTTGGGGTGGTTGTAGTTGGGGTGGTTGTAGCTGGGGTGGTTGTAGTTGGGGTGGTTGTAGTTGGGGTGGTTGTAGTTGGGGTGGTAGTAGTTGGGGTGGTTGTTGTTGGGGTGGTTGTAGTTGGGGTGGTAGTAGTTGGGGTGGTAGTAGTTGGGGTGGTAGTAGTTGGGGTGGTTGTATTTGGGGTAGTTGTAGTTGTGGTAGTTGTAGTTGGGGTGGTTGTAGTTTGGGTGGTGTTAGTTGTGGTAGTTGTAGTTGGGGTGGTAGTAGTTGTGGTGGTAGTAGTTGTGGTGGTAGTAGTTGTGGTAGTTGTAGTTGGGGTGGTTGTAGTTGGGGTGGTAGTAGTTGGGGTGGTTGTAGTTGGGGTGGTTGTAGTTGGGGTAGTTGTAGTTGGGGTAGTTGTAGTTGGGGTGATAGTTGTTGGGGTGGTTGTTATTGGGGTGGTAGTAGTTAGGGTGGTTGTAGTTGGGGTGGGTGTTGTTGGGGTGGTTGTAGTTGGGGTGGTTGTAGTTGGGGTGGTAGTAGTTGGGGTGGTAGTAGTTGGGGTGGTTGTAGTTGGGGTGGTTGTAGTTGGGGTGGAAGTAGTTGGGGTGATAGTAATTGGGGTGGTAGTAGTTGGGGTGGTAGTATTTGGGGTGGTAGTAGTTGGGGTAGTTGTAGTTGTGGTAGTTGTAGTTGGGGTGGTAGTAGTTGGGGTGGTTGTAGTTGGGGTGGTTGTAGTTGTGGTAGTTGTAGTTGGGGTGGTTGTAGTTGGGGTGATAGTAGTTGGGGTGGTTGTAGTTGGGGTGGTTGTAGTTGGGGTGGTTGTAGTTGGGGTGGTTGTAGTTGGGGTGATAGTAGTTGGGGTGGTAGTAGTTGGGGTGGTAGTAGTTTGGGTAGTTGGGGTGGTTGTAGTTGGGGTTGTTGTAGTTGTGGTAGTTGTAGTTGGGGTGATAGTAGTTGAGGTGGTTGTAGTTGGGGTGGTTGTTGTTGGGGTGGTAATAGTTGGGGTGGTTGTAGATTGGGTTGTTGTAGTTGGGGTGGTAGTAGTTGGGGTGGTAGTAGTTGGGGTGGTAGTAGTTGGGGTGGTTGTAGTTGGGGTGGTTGTAATTGGGGTGGTAGTAGTTGGGGTGGTTGTAGTTGGGGTGGTAGTAATTGGGGTGGTAGTAGTTGGGGTGGTTGTAGTTGGGGTGGTTGTAGTTGGGGTGGTTGTAGTTGGGGTGGTAGTAGTTGGGGTGGTAGTAATTGCGGTGGTAGTAGTTGGGGTGGTTGTAGTTGGGTTGGTTGTAGTTGGGGTGGTTGTAGTTGGGGTGGTAGTAGTTGGGTCGGTAATAGATCCTCCTGCTGTGGTCTCAGTGTCTGTGGTTACGCCTCCTGCTGCTCTGGTCCCAAAATCTGTGAAGCAGGGAGCACAGGGAGTCACAGAGCAGGGAGCACAGGGAGTCACAGAGCAGGGGGCACAGGGAGTCACAGAGCAGTGAGCACAGGGAGTCACAGAGCAGGGAGCACAGGGAGTCACAGAGCAGGGAGTCACAGAGCAGGGAGCACAGGGAGTCACAGAGCCGGGGGCACAGGGAGTCACAGAGCAGGGGGCACAGGGAGCCACAGAGCAGGGAGCACAGAGAGTCACTGAGCAGGGAGCACAAGGAGTCACAGAGCAGGGGGCACAGGGAGTCACAGAGCATGGAGCACAGGGAGTCACAGAGCAGGGAGTACAGGGAGTCACAGAGCAGGGAGCACAGGGAGTCACAGAGCAGGGAGCACAGGGAGTCACAGAGCAGGGAGCACAGGGGGTCCCAGAGCAGGGGGCACAGGGAGTCACAGAGCAGGGAGCACAGGGAGTCACAGAGCAGGGAGCACAGGGAGTCACAGAGCAGGGACTCACAGAGCGGGGAGCACAGGGAGTCACAGAGCCGGGGGCACAGGGAGTCACAGAGCAGGGGGCACAGGGAGTCACAGAGCAGGGAGCACAGGGAGTCACAGAGCAGGGAGCACAAGGAGTCACAGAGCAGGGGGCACATGGAGTCACAGAGCAGGGGGCACATGGAGTCACAGAGCATGGAGCACAGGGAGTCACAGAGCAGGGAGTACAGGGAGTCACAGAGCAGGGAGCACAGGGAGTCACAGAGCAGGGAGCACAGGGAGTCACCCCAGGATCCCACCCTAGAGGCGGCCGCACTAATGTCAGGATCCCACCCCAGAGACGGCTGCACTAATGTCAGGATCCCACCCTAGAGACGCCGCACTAATGTCAGGATCCCACCCCAGAGACGCCGCACTAATGTCAGGATCCCACCCCAGAGACGCTGCACTAATGTCAGGATCCCACCCCAGAGGCGGCTGCACTAATGTCAGGATCCCACCCCAGAGACGGCCGCACTAATGTCAGGCTCCCACCCCAGAGACGGCTGCACTAATGTCAGGATCCCACTCCAGAGGCGGCTGCACTAATGTCAGGCTCCCACCCCAGAGACGGCTGCACTAATGTCAGGATCCCACCCCAGAGACGCTGCACTAATGTCAGGCTCCCACCCCAGAGGCGGCCGCACTAATGTCAGGCTCCCACCCCAGAGGCGGCCGCACTAATGTCAGGATCCCACCCCAGAGACGGCTGCACTAATGTCAGGATCCCACCCCAGAGACGCTGCACTAATGTCAGGCTCCCACCCCAGAGGCGGCTGCACTAATGTCAGGATCCCACCCCAGAGACGGCTGCACTAATGTCAGGATCCCACTCCAGAGGCGGCTGCACTAATGTCAGGCTCCCACCCCAGAGACGGCTGCACTAATGTCAGGATCCCACCCCAGAGGCGGCCGCACTAATGTCAGGATCCCACCCCAGAGACGGCTGCACTAATGTCAGGATCCCACTCCAGAGGCGGCTGCACTAATGTCAGGCTCCCACCCCAGAGACGGCTGCACTAATGTCAGGATCCCACCCCAGAGACGCTGCACTAATGTCAGGCTCCCACCCCAGAGGCGGCCGCACTAATGTCAGGCTCCCACCCCAGAGGCGGCCGCACTAATGTCAGGATCCCACCCCAGAGGCGCTGCACTAATGTCAGGCTCCCACCCCAGAGACGCTGCACTAATGTCAGGATCCCACTCCAGAGGCGGCTGCACTAATGTCAGGCTCCCACCCCAGAGACGGCTGCACTAATGTCAGGCTCCCACCCCAGAGGCGGCTGCACTAATGTCAGGATCCCACCCCAGAGGCGGCTGCACTAATGTCAGGATCCCACCCCAGAGGCGGCTGCACTAATGCCAGGATCCCACCCCAGAGACGCTGCACTAATGTCAGGATCCCACCCCAGAGACGCTGCACTAATGTCAGGCTCCCACCCCAGAGGCGGCCGCACTAATGTCAGGCTCCCACCCCAGAGGCGGCCGCACTAATGTCAGGATCCCACCCCAGAGGCGGCCGCACTAATGTCAGGATCCCACCCCAGAGGCGGCCGCACTAATGTCAGGCTCCCACCCCAGAGACGCTGCACTAATGTCAGGATCCCGTCCCAGAGGCGGCCGCACTAATGTCAGGATCCCACCCCAGAGGCGGCTGCACTAATGTCAGGCTCCCACCCCAGAGGCGGCTGCACTAATGTCAGGATCCCACCCCAGAGACAGCTGCACTAATGTCCGGATCCCACCCCAGAGGCGGCTGCACTAATGTCAGGCTCCCACCCCAGAGGCGGCTGCACTAATGTCAGGATCCCACCCCAGAGACGGCTGCACTAATGTCAGGACCCCACCCCAGAGACGGCTGCACTAATGTCAGGATCCCACCTCAGAGGCGGCTGCACTAATGTCAGGCTCCCACCCCAGAGGCGGCTGCACTAATGTCAGGCTCCCACCCCAGAGGCGGCCGCACTAATGTCAGGATCCCACCCCAGAGACGGCTGCACTAATGTCAGGACCCCACCCCAGAGACGGCTGCACTAATGTCAGGATCCCACCTCAGAGGCGGCTGCACTAATGTCAGGCTCCCACCCCAGAGGCGGCTGCACTAATGTCAGGATCCCACCCCAGAGACGGCTGCACTAATGTCCGGATCCCACCCCAGAGACGGCCGCACTAATGTCAGGATCCCACCCCAGAGACGCTGCACTAATGTCAGGCTCCCACCCCAGAGGCGGCCGCACTAATGTCAGGATCCCACCCCAGAGACGGCCGCACTAATGTCAGGCTCCCACCCCAGAGACGCTGCACTAATGTCAGGATCCCACCCCAGAGGCGGCTGCACTAATGTCCGGATCCCACCCCAGAGACGGCTGCACTAATGTCAGGCTCCCACCCCAGAGACGCTGCACTAATGTCAGGCTCCCACCCCAGAGGCGGCTGCACTAATGTCCGGATCCCACCCCAGAGACGGCTGCACTAATGTCAGGATCCCACCCCAGAGGCGGCCGCACTAATGTCAGGCTCCCACCCCAGAGACGGCTGCACTAATGTCAGGCTCCCACCCCAGAGGCAGCTGCACTAATGTCAGGATCCCACCCCAAAGACGGCTGCACTAATGTCAGGATCCCACCCCAAAGACGGCTGCACTAATGTCAGGCTCCCACCCCAGAGGCGGCTGCACTAATGTCAGGCTCCCACCCCAGAGACGGCCGCACTAATGTCAGGCTCCCACCCCAGAGGCGGCTGCACTAATGTCCGGATCCCACCCCAGAGACGGCTGCACTAATGTCAGGATCCCACCCCAGAGGCGGCCGCACTAATGTCAGGATCCCACCCCAGAGACGGCCGCACTAATGTCAGGCTCCCACCCCAGAGGCGGCTGCACTAATGTCAGGATCCCACCCCAGAGGCAGCTGCACTAATGTCAGGATCCCACCCCAAAGACGGCTGCACTAATGTCAGGATCCCACCCCAAAGACGGCTGCACTAATGTCAGGCTCCCACCCCAGAGGCGGCTGCACTAATGTCAGGATCCCACCCCAAAGACGGCTGCACTAATGTCAGGCTCCCACCCCAGAGACGGCTGCACTAATGTCAGGATCCCACCCCAGAGGCGGCTGCACTAATGTCAGGATCCCACCCCAAAGACGGCTGCACTAATGTCAGGATCCCACCCCAGAGACGCTGCACTAATGTCAGGATCCCACCCCAGAGACGGCTGCACTAATGTCAGGCTCCCACCCCAGAGGCGGCTGCACTAATGCCAAGATCCCACTCCAGAGACGGCCGCACTAATGTCAGGATCCCACCCCAGAGGCGGCCGCACTAATGTCAGGCTCCCACCCCAGAGGCGGCTGCACTAATGTCAGGATCCCACCCCAGAGACGGCTGCACTAATGTCAGGATCCCACCCCAGAGGCGGCTGCACTAATGTCAGGATCCCACCTCAGAGGCGGCTGCACTAATGTCAGGATCCCACCCCAGAGACGGGTGCACTAATGTCAGGATCCCACCCCAGAGGCGGCTGCACTAATGTCAGGATCCCACCCCAGAGGCGGCCGCACTAATGTCAGGCTCCCGCCCCAGAGGCGGCCGCACTAATAACCAGACTTAATCTCCGGGGGACACTTACCAGCTGCTAGAAGTACAAGACAGGCCAGCACCGCTGTGCCCGCGGCCTTCATGCTTGGGCGACTCTTGTAATATCCAAATAGAGTTTCTGCTCATTAACAGAACGAGGTGTCAAAGATGCCGTCTTTCCCAAGAATGGGGAAGCTGGGAACGACACCTCGCTGATATCAGCCTGATCTTTGTCCTGTCTGCATGGGCCCGGTCTGGGCCAGCGTCATCATTAGAAGCTACTGCGCCCTCGGGATTGGTAGGCGCCCTTTGGAACCAAGATTGGTAACGTATAAAAGATTGCCGTTCCTTATCAAAATAATGAGGGATCCCAAGGTCAAGAGGAAGGAGAGAGGGGGTTAATATCAGTGCTTATCCAGCTTTGGCAGCTGTGAGAGGAAGTGATACAGTGCAGGTCAGTGACAGGGACATGGGAGTTAGGTGGGACCCATGGACCACTCGGATTATCACCCAAAGCACGGTGACACAGACAGAAGGGTTTTATGGGACGTAGAGTCTCTCCTATGATGTGGTTGCATTATGACTCTTTGTCCCATTACAGCCAGTAGGACCACTACCTTCATCTCCATTCTACAGAGCCAAGGGCCACTCCACTTCTCCCACAGGCTGAAGGACCATCAATCCCTTAATGTCTCCCCCAGTCTATAAAACCAGTCTTCACTTAAGGGGTAATTCTATATATGCCACCCAGCCCATTTTCGGTCAACAATCCCGATAAACTTTACCGGGGTGATTTTTGTCTGTACACGGCCCTCATGGTTGCTTCGACTAATATAGAAAAATGTCCTTAACGTCTCTCCCAGTCTGTAGGACAGGCAACACCTTGATATCTACCTGATCGCTGAGACCTATAACAGCTTAACCTTCCCCAGTCTACAGAACCAGTAAGAAGACCCCAAGAAGAAGAGAAGCTTCCAGGAACTAATCTTGCAGATTTATTCGAGCGCTTGCTATTTTCTTGTGTGTTTATTTAAGGACCCCTCACCCATGTTTGGTGTCTCGGATTTGTGATGTGTGAGATGTGCAAACGCCTTTACAAATTTAGCAATTATCGAAACTGCAAAAATGTCAAAAAATAACTAGATCCGGAGATTTTAATTCACCCGTGAAATCTCTGATCTTCTTAAATGCTCTTGGGTTCCTCTGGTTGTCAGGGACCTTAGAGGATTCACAAGGAGTGATCCTGCAGTTTGGGATTCATTTAGCAAATGTTTCGCTAAATCTAAAATATTACAATATATTAGTATGAGTGGGATAGCATGCCTTGAGGAGAGTGGGATTTCATGCACTGAGAAGAGTGGGATTTCATGCACTGAGAAGACTGGGATTTGATGCACTGAGAAGAGTGGGATTTCATGAATTTGAGAAGACTGGGATTTCCTGATTTGAGAAGTGGGATTTCCTGATTTGAGAAGAGTGGGATTTCCTGATTTGAGAAGAGTGGGATTTCCTGATTCGGAAGATTGGGATTTCCTGATTTGAGAAAAGTGGGATTTCTTGATTTGA
The DNA here is from genome assembly GCF_040206685.1 of Ascaphus truei. Taxonomy (NCBI): domain Eukaryota; kingdom Metazoa; phylum Chordata; class Amphibia; order Anura; family Ascaphidae; genus Ascaphus; species Ascaphus truei. The sequence continues at coordinate 139,032 of NW_027456082.1, read as the reverse complement.
GAAGAATCTTATTTCCTAATTTTAAGAGGAGCGGAATTTCCTGATTTGAGAAGAGTGGAATTTCATGACCTGAGAAGAGTGGGATTTCCTGATTTGAGAAGAGTGGAATTTCTTGACTTTGAGGAGATTGGGATTTCCTGATTTGAGAGGAGTGGGATTTCCTGATTTCAGAGGAGTGAGATTTCCTGATTTGAGAAGAGTGGGATTTCCTGATTTGAGAAGAGTGAGATTTCCTGATTTGAGAAGATTGGGATTTCCTGATTTGAGAAGAGTGGGATTTCATGACTGTGAGAAGCGTGGGATTTCCTGATTTGAGAAGAGCGGAATTTCCTGATTTGAGAAGAGTGGAATTTCCTGATTTGAGAAGAGTGGAATTTCCTGATTTGAGAATAGTGGGATTTCATGACTTTGGGAAAAGTGGGATTTCCTGATTTGAGAGGAGCTGGATTTCCTGATTTGAAAAGAGCGGGATTTCATGACTCCATATAAACTTCAACATGCTGCTGCCCCCTTTGTGATGGAGCGGCCTCTGATTTACGGTCAGTAAGGAGTTCACACAAACTTCTTTCCAAGGTAGTCCTTTATTTCCCAGGTTGGGAAATATACAAGTATCAGCAGTGCACATCAACAAAGCAAAATAGCATACTTCTGCCAAACAACAAAGCGATCTGTTTGGTGCTGTTCGCTAGAGAAGCAGCCTGAGAACCTAAGTTTGGTGCCGGTGAGACTCCGGCTGTTCCCAAGAGAAGCACTCTGAGAACCTAAGTTTGGTGCTGGGTGAGACTCCGGCTGTTCCCCAGAGAAGCACTCTGATAATCTAAGTTTAGTTCCGGGTGAGACTCCTGGCTGTTCCCCAGAGAAGCACTCTGAGAACCTATCTAAGTTTGGTGCCGGGTGAGACTCCTGGCTGTTCCCCAGAGAAGCACTCTGAGAACCTATCTAAGTTTGGTGCCGGTGAGACTCCTGGCTGTTCCCCAGAGAAGCACTCTGAGAACCTATCTAAGTTTGGTGCCGGTGAGACTCCTGGCTGTTCCCCAGAGAAGCACTCTGAGAACCTATCTAAGTTTGGTGCCGGTGAGACTCCTGGCTGTTCCCCAGAGAAGCACTCTGAGAACCTATCTAAGTTTGGTGCCGGTGAGACTCCTGGCTGTTCCCCAGAGAAGCACTCTGAGAACCTATCTAAGTTTGGTGCCGGTGAGACTCCTGGCTGTTCCCCAGAGAAGCACACTGAGAACATATCTAAGTTTAGTGCCAGGTGAGACTCCGGCTGTTCCCCAAAGAAGCACTCTGGGAACATATCTAAGTTTAGTGCCAGGTGAGACTCCGGCTGTTCCCCAGAGAAGCCCTGTGATGGGGAGCAAAGGATGTCCGGGCTGTTGAGAGAGTTAGAAAAAAGCTGAATAAAGGGGTGTCGAATTTTGTTGGACGTTTGTCGGCATCTCTCACAGGCCCGAGAATCTGGAAGAGGGTTGGTCGGGTTTATATAGGGAGGGTGGCATTCATTTATCTGACTTAGCCCTGGACATATTTACTGTAGTATTTGTCTCCAGGATGGGGTGTAAAGAGCTTTGCTTATAGCGGTGGGGTGGTTTTCAGCTTGCACATAGTAAGGTTGGATCAGTGGCCCAGTTAGAAATAAGGTGGAGAAGGCATTGCTGGGCTGTGGCGCCCGGTTGGGTGATATAAGGTGGGGAAGGCATTGCTGGGCTGTGCTCTGGCACCCGGTTGGGTGATATAAGGTGGGGAAGGCGTTGCTGGGCTATGGCACCCGGTTGGGTGATATAAGGTGGGGAAGGTGTTGCTGGGCTGTGGCGCCTGGTTGGGTGATATAAGGTGGGGAAGGCGTTGCTGGGCTGTGGCGCCCGGTTGGGTGATATTAGGTGGGGAAGGTGTTGCTGGGTTGTGGCGCCTGGTTGGGTGATATAAGGTGGGGAAGGCGTTGCTGGGCTGTGGCACCCGGTTGGGTGATATAAGGTGGGGAAGGCGTTGCTGAGTCGTGGCTCTGCCACCCGGTTGGGTGATATAAGGTGGGGAAGACGTTGCTGGGTCGTGGCTCTGGCGCCCGGTTGGATGATATAAGTTGGGGAAGGCATTGCTGGGTCGTGGCTATGGTGGCCCAGTCTGGTGATGTCCTTCTGGTTTGGCTGGGGGTATTTTGATAGCGCCTGCTGGGCTGATTACGGCTGGTGGGTTTGGCGTCTATATGACGTAGGTGGGATAAAGCAGGTAAGGGTGCAATCAGACGCTATGGGTATTTTAGGTATGTTACATTAATTAAAGCTATGGCCATTTTACCCCAACTTGGAGTCAGTGTCTGTTTTGGTTAGGGGGTTTGGTGTCGTCTTTAGGACCTACGGGGCAACTTGTGTCCTCCTGACATCATGCCTCTGGACTGTACCTTCTGCTTCTTACATTTGGTGTCACACTGTCCCATCTGGTGGGTGACCATGTGAGGTAACGCTACTAAAGAGGACGTGTCCTCAGCACTAACCCCAGTGACACTGTGGTCACTCTCATCTTCTCTCCTATCCCTCAACTGCTATGGAAGCCATTCATACACCTCAAGATTCACTCTCACCACCACCAATCGCGATCAACTCAGTGACTAAAGACAACGACTGTCAAACAACGACACTGAGTTTGAATCAGGGGAACCTGGTTCTATTCCTGGAGTCACCTCCTTGTGACCTTGGGCAAGTCTGCCTCAGACACCACAAACATAGATTGTAATCTCTACAGGGTAAGGACTGTAATTGTGACGCGTTTTAAGTCCCATTGTGAGGAAGGTGCTATAGAAGATAAAGTTGTTATTATATCTCTCTCCATCTTTCACTCTCTCCCTCTTTATCTCTTTCTCCTCACTGGGGACATTTTGATTACACCATTAAGACAAGTCCCCCCCCCCCCCCAAGCCTGGCAAACCCTCCCAGTGACCCACACACACACAGCATATTAATATAGAAACATTTATTTACAGTTTTATACCTCCTGCTTAAATACGTCGTACTTTACACCGACGGGCAAAGTCCCGGCTATTTACATGAGTTTGACAAACAACATGCTCATAAAGTGCTCTGCCGGATTACGCCATTCTAATAACATATAAATGGGGGAGCTTGAATTAATAGTTACAAGGGAGCAGTATGATATCATAGGCATTACTGAAACATGGTGGGGTGAAACTCATGACTGGACAGTTAATTTAGAGGGTTATTCCCTTTTTCGGAAGGATCAAACAAATAGAAGGGGAGGTGGAGTATGTTTATATGTTAAACCGGATCTAAAACCTATTATAAGGGATGATGTCTATGAAGGGAATGATGAAAATGTAGAGACTTTGTGGATAGAAATTAGCAGTGGAGGTTAAAGTATAAAGAAAATGTTTGTGGGAATATGCTATAAACCACCAAATATCTGTGAGATTGAGGAAGCTAAAATACTTTTGCAATTGGAGAAGGCATCAAAACTGGGTCATGTATGCATAATGGGGGATTTTAATTATCCAGACATAGACTGGAGCAATGAGATTAGCATTACAGCAAAGGGAAATAGGTTTTTGGGGGTGCTTAAAGACAATGATATGACCCAAATTATTGAGGAACCAACCAGGAGAGGGACAGTACTGGATTTGGTAATATCAAGCAATGTATACGTAATAACAAGTATTCAAGTCCTGGAACATTTGGGTAACAGTGATCATAGCATGGTCTCATGTGAAATAAATGATCAAAAAACAGATTACTTGGGTTCAGCAAAGACCTTAAACTTTAGAAAGGTAGATTTTAATAAACTGAGGTCTAATCTACAAGGAATACATTGGGATGGTGTTTTTGTAGGGGAAAATGTAGAAGATAAATGGGCAGTCTTTAAAACATTGTTAGAAAAGCACACTCATCAGGGTATACCCTTGGGTAATAAGTATAAAAGAAATAAGTCAAAACCAATGTGGCTAAATAAACAGATAGGGGAGGAAATGGACAAGAAGAGGAAGCCGTTTAGATTCTTTAAGTCAGAAGGGACAGAGACATCGTATCAGAATTATAAGGAATGTAACAAAAATTGCAAAAGGGCAATCAAATTAGCAAAAATTAATAATGAAAAAAGGATTGCAATAGAAAGTAAGAACAACCCAAAAAAGTTATTTAAGTACCTTAATAACAAAAAAATGAGAAAAGAAAATATAGGACCCTTTCAGTGTGAGATGGGCAGGCAGATTATTGGAGATAAGGAAAAAGCAGAGGTATTAAACAAATTCTTTGCCTCTGTGTTTACCAGGGAAGAATCAATTTCAATTGTAGTGCCTCAGGAGGAAGCCACAACCTCCATGTTAATGAACAATTGATTAACTGAGGAAGAAGTTCATAGGTGGCTTGATAAAATTAAAGTAAATAAGGCACCTGGTGGCATACATCCAAGAGTTCTCAAGGAGTAAAGTTCAGCAATAGCCAAACTATTACATTTAATATTCAAGGACTCCATTTCCACAGGCTCAGTACCACAAGATTGGCGTAAAGCAGATGTGGTGCCTATATTTAAAACAGGAGCATGATCACAACCAGGGAATTACAGACCTGTAAGCCTGACTTCAATAGTGGGGAAACTACTTAAAGGTTTAATATGGAATAACATTCAGGAATACCTAATGGAAAACAAAATTATTAGTAATAGTCAGAATGGATTTATGAAGGACAGATCTTGCCAAACTAACCTTATTTGTTTCTTTGAGGAGGTAAGTAGGAATTTAGATCAGGGTAATGCAGTTGATGTGGTCTACTTAGATTTTGCAAAGGCTTTTGATATGGTTCCACACAAGAGGTTGGTGTACAAAATAAAGAAAGTTGGACTCAATAATAATATATGCACCTGGATTGAAAAAGGGTTGAAGGACAGACAACAGAGGGTTGTCATATATGGAACTTTTTCAGGTTGGCTAAAGTCGTGAGTGGAGTACCTCAGGGATCAGTACTGGGACCCCTGCTTTTTAACTTGTTTATTAATGACCTTGAGGTTGGGATCGAGAGCAAAGTCTCCATCTTTGCCGATGATACTAAATTGTGTAAGGTAGTAGAATCAGAGCAGGATGTAATTTCTCTTCAGAAGCACTTGGAGAGACTGGAAACGTGGGCAGGTAAATGGCAGACGAGGTTTAACACAGATAAATGTAAGGTTATGCATTTGGGAAGCAAGAATAAACAGGCGACTTAAAATTAAATGGGGATAAATTAGAGGAATCCTTGATGGAGAAGGATTTAGGAGTGCTGGTAGACAGCAGGCTTAGCAATAGTGCCCAATGTCATGCAGTAGCTGCAAAGGCTAATAAGATCTTATCTTGCATCAAACGGGTAATGGATGGAAGGGAAGTAAACATAATTATGCCCCTTTACAAAGCATTAGTAAGACCACACATTGAATATGGAGTACAATTTTGGACACCACTCCTTAGAAAAGACATTATGGAACTAGAGAGAGTCCAGAGAAGAGCCACCAAATTAATAAAGGGGATGGACATTCTAACTTATGAGGAGAGGCTAGCTAAATTAGATTTATTTACATTACAAAAGAGGCGTCTAAGAGGGGATATGATAACTATATACAAATATATTCAGGGACAGTACAGGGATCTTTCAAAAGAACTATTCATCCCAAGGGCAGTACAAAGGACTCGGGGCCATCCCTTAAGGTTGGAGGAAATTAAATTTCACCAGCAACAAAGGAAAGGGTTATTTACAGGAAGGGCAGTTACAGTGTGGGATTCATTACCCATGGAGACTGTGATGGCAGATACAATAAATATGTTCAAAAAAAGGTTGGACATCTTTTTAGAAAGGCAAGGTATACAGGGATATACCAAATAAGTATACATGGGAAGGATGTTGATCCAGGAAGTAATCCGATTGCCAATTCTTGGAGTCAGGAAGGAATTTATTTTTCCCCTTATGAGATATCATTGGATGATATGACACTGGGGTTTTTTGTTTGCCTTCCTCTGGATCAATAAGTATAGATATAGGATAAAGTATCTGTCTTCTAAATTTAGCATAGGCTGAACTTGATGGACGTACGTCTTTTTTCAACCTCATCTACTATGTTACTATATGTAACTATAACATATAATGCATGCACGGGGAGTCGGGAACAGGGAAAAACAAGATAAAAAATACCGATATAAGTTAGTTTTATTTCCAGTCCTGCATCTAAACATGCGAAATAGCTATGTTAAAATATATATACACATACATATGTATAGAAATACACACACACGCACACATATATATATATATATACTCATATACACACACACACACACAAAGTTTATATATAAATATACAAATATTCATGTTAAATAAAAGTTAATATAAATAGGTTCGGTGTAATTCAGTATATAACATGAATGTAAGAAATGGTGCGTAAAATAATAGGCATAATTATATTTAAAAAATAATATATTATAATAATAAATTTACAAACATATACAGCGTACATATATTTTATTCTTTTCCTTCCCTGCAGCTTTGGAATCGTTCCAGCGTCCCCTCTCCAGTAAGAACCGCGTGTGCGCGTGAGTCCGCGTGTGTGTCCACGTGTCATAGACATTTTTCATAAATTCTTCTTCAACGTAAGGCGGAGTCCCCTGTGACGCTGAGCGCGCTGAGCGTGCTGAGCGCGCTGACCGCGCGGTGCTTGGCGAGGTTGCTTGTAGCTATTTTAATTGTTATGTCCCCGCTCACGCGGTGCGTGCATGCTCGTGCGCGGGCACGGACGCTCACCCACGCTTGGCGCTTGCGTAAACAAAAAAAAATCTAACTTTGAACCGCGCTCAGCTTCCCTGCAACGCCCCCCCCCCCCCCTGCGCGTGCGCACGCTTGCGAAATTGCAAGGACACCCGGCGCTCATGCTTGGGGAGTTGGTGACGTCACCGCTGTCTAAGCATGAGGGCAGTCAGCGGCACAGGGGACTCAGCCTAAAAAGTCCAGCTTGGGTCGCGCAAGCGCGTTCATTTCGTGCGGCTCAGTGGGACCGCTCACAAAAAATTAATTTCTTTTATTGAAATTAAACCCCCCCCCCACCCCTCTTGGTTGTGGAAATGGAACATTCCGGGACCCTAGAGGATACGGTATAGGCTCGATGTATCCATGACAACAGCCTCAGCCTATCAGAGCGCCCCTATACACGGTCAGTCCCACAAGTGAGGAGCCGGAAGGGGAGGGTACACAAAGTTGGCGAGGTGTGTGCGGAGCGGAGCGTGCTGATTGGCCGAGCGTTTTATTATAGGCTGTAGGAATGTGACTCTCACAATCCTGCGCGTTCATGAGTATTATTCCCCCGTCCCCTCTCCCGCCTCCTGTATAGAGGAGGGGGAGATCACACAGTGTGTATACAGGCAGTCCTCGGTTATCCAACGGAACCGGTTCTGGAAGTAGCGTTGGATAGTGACACCGCTGTAAAGTGAGTCCCATGTTAATCAGTGGCGGTGAGCGTTGGGTTGCATTGTAAAGCGTTGGATGTGCCATTCGTTGTAAAGTGAAACGTTGGATAACAAGGACTACCTGTACGCGCTTTGATATATACGCTGGCTGGGCGTTGGGGGGGAGGAGGGGGCTTGTTCATAGCGGCTCAGTGCTCCCTCTCCTGGGCATCTTCACATGCTGAACTCCGGCGGGAAAGAGAGGGGGACAATGTGAGGTCTGGAGGTGGTCAGCTGAGGAGGGGGAAAGAGACAGGATTAATGAAGGAGGCGGTCACCCACTCTCTCTCTCTCTCTCTCTCTCTCTCTCTCTCTCTCTCTCTCTCTCTCTCTCTCTCTCTCTCTCTCTCTCTCTCTCTCTCTCTCTCTCTCTCTCTCTCTCTCTCTCTCGTTCTCTCTCTCTCTCTCTCGTTCTCTCTCTCTCTCGTTCTCTCTCTCGTTCTCTCTCTCGTTCTCTCTCTCGTTCTCTCTCCCCCCCCCCCCCGCTCTCTCTCTCCCCCCCTTTCTCACCTTCACATCTGTATTCACTTTCTCCAGTGCCGGTTGGAAGTTTCCAGATCTGGAGCCTTGAGACCCTAAAGCAGACACCGGCAGGAAAGGGGTTAATTGAGCGATGATCTGCATGTCTCTGGGATGGGATGGGGTAATGGTGCGATGCTCTGCAGGTCTCTGGGGTGGGAGGGGTTAGTAGTGCGAAGCTGTGCAGGTCTCTGGGATTGGACGGGGTTAGTGGTGCGATGCTCTGCAGGTTTCTGGGATGGAAGGGGTTAGTGGTGCGATGCTCTGCAGGTCTCTGGGATGGAAGGGGTTAGTGGAGCGATGCTCTGCAGGTCTCTGGGGTGGGAGAGGTTAGTGGTGCAACGTGCTGCAGGTATCTGTGATTGGAGGGATTCGTGGTGCGATACTCTGCAGGTCTCTGGGATGGGAAGGGGTAGTGGTGCGATGCTCTGCAGACTCTGGGATGGGAGAGGTTAGTGGTGCGACGCTGTGCAGGTCTCTGGGATGGGAGAGGTCAGTGGTGCGACGCTCTGCAGGTCTCTGGGATGAGGAGGTTAGTGGTGCAACGTGCTGCAGGTATCTGTGATTGGAGGGATTAGTGGTGCGATAATCTGCAGGTCTCTGGGATGGACAGGGTTAGTGGTGCGATGCTCTGCAGATCGCTGGGGTGGGAGGGGTTAGTGGTGCAATGTTCTGCAGACTCTGGGATGGAGAGGTTAGTGGTGCAATGCTCTGCAGGTCTCTGGGATGGGGAGGTTAGTGGTGCAACGTGCTGCAGGTATCTGTGATTGGAGGGATTAGTGGTGCGATACTCTGCAGGTCTCTGGGATGGGAAGGGGTAGTGGTGCGATGCTCTGCAGACTCTGGGATGGGAGAGGTTAGTGGTGCAATGCTCTGCAGGTCTCTGGGGTGGGAGAGGTTAGTGGTGCAATGCTCTGCAGGTCTCTGGGATGGGGAGGTTAGTGGTGCAACGTGCTGCAGTATCTGTGATTGGAGGGATTAGTGGTGCGATACTCTGCAGATCTCTGGGATGGGAGGGCTTAGTGGTGCGATGCTCTGCAGTTCTCTGGGATAGGAGAGGTTAGTGGTGCAATGCTCTGCAGTCTCTGGGATGGGGAGGTTAGTGGTGCAACGTGCTGCAGGTATCTGTGATTGGAGGGATTAGTGGTGCGATACTCTGCAGGTCTCTGGGATGGGAGAGGTTAGTGGTGCAATGCTCTGCAGGTCTCTGGGATGGGGAGGTTAGTGGTGCAACGTGCTGCAGTATCTGTGATTGGAGGGATTAGTGGTGCGATACTCTGCAGATCTCTGGGATGGGAGGGCTTAGTGGTGCGATGCTCTGCAGTTCTCTGGGATAGGAGAGGTTAGTGGTGCAATGCTCTGCAGTCTCTGGGATGGGGAGGTTAGTGGTGCAACGTGCTGCAGGTATCTGTGATTGGAGGGATTAGTGGTGCGATACTCTGCAGGTCTCTGGGATGGGAGAGGTTAGTGGTGCAATGTTCTGCAGACTCTGGGATGGAGAGGTTAGTGGTGCAATGCTCTGCAGGTCTCTGGGATGGAAGGGGTTAGTGGTGCGATGCTCTGTAGGTCTCTGGGGTGGGAGGGGTTAGTGGTGCAATGTTCTGCAGACTCTGGGATGGAGAGGTTAGTGGTGCAATGCTCTGCAGGTCTCTGGGATGGGGAGGTTAGTGGTGCAACGTGCTGCAGGTATCTGTGATTGAAGGGATTAGTGGTGCGATACTCTGCAGCTCTCTGGGATGGGGAGGGTTAGTGGTGCGATACTCTGCAGGTCTCTGGGATGGGAGAGGTTAGTGGTGCGACGCTCTGCAGCTCTCTGGGATGGGAGAGGTTAGTGGTGCAATGCTCTGCAGGTCCCTGGGATGGGGGGGAAGTTAGTAGCGTGACGCTCTGCAGCTCTCTGGGATGGGAGGGGTTAGTGGTGCAATGCTCTGCAGGTCCCTGGGATGGGGGGGAAGTTAGTAGCGTGACACTCTGCAGCTCTCTGGGATGGGAGAGGTTAGTGGTGCAATGCTCTGCAGGTCCCTGGGATGGGGGGGTGGTTAGTAGCGCGACGCTCTGCAGCTCTCTGCGATGGGAAAGGTTACTGGTGCGATGCTCTGCAGATTTCTCACCCTGCATGCTACTGGCTGAATCTGGGTTCACAATTCTGCCTCTTTCCTGGGTATCAGCTTCCCACCCGTCCTCGTACCAGCGCTGGTCTGAGTCTATCAGCCTGGGGGGGGGGGGGGGGAGAGGGGGGAGAGAGAGGGGAGGTGGGGTTACTAGCTGATGCTCCCTCCCCTCCACCCACAGGTAACTGAGCCCTGACACAATAGGATACAGAATAAAGTCTAGAGTTTGTGAGAGAGAGAAGAATAGAGAGAAGGATAGAGTGAGAGAGAAGGATAGAGTGAGAGAGAAGGATAGAGTGAGAGTGAGAGAGAGAGAGAGAGAGAGAGAGAGAGAGAGAGAGAGAGAGAGGATAGAGTGAGAGAGAAGGATAGAGTGAGAGAGAAGAATAGAGTGAGAGAGAAAGATAGAGTGAGAGAGAGAGAAGGATAGAGTGAGAGAGAGAGAAGGATAGAGTGAGAGAGAGAGAGAAGGATAGAGTGAGAGAGAGAGAAGGCTAGAGTGAGAGCGAGAGAGAGAAGGATAGAGTGAGAGGGAGAGAGCGAAGGATAGAGAGTGAGGTAGAGATAGAGATAGATAGATGGGGAGAGGGAGAGAGGGAGAGGGAGAGAGATAGGGAGAGAGGGAGAGAGATAGAGGGTGAGGGAGAGAGATAGAGGGTGAGGGAGAGAAGGATAGAGTGAGAGAGAAGGATAGAGTGAGAGAGAGAATGATATAGTGAGAGAGAGAGAAGGATAGAGTGAGAGAGAAGGATAGAGTGAGAGAGAAGGATAGGGTGGGAGAGAAGGATAGAGTGAGAGAGAGAAGGATAGGGTGAGAGAGAAGGATATAGTGAGAGAGAGAAGAATAGAGTGCGAGCGAGAGAAGGATAGAGTGAGAGAGAAGGATAGAGTGAGAGAGAGAAGAATAGAGTGAGAGCGAGAGAAGGATAGAGTGAGAGAGAAGAATATAGTGAGAGCGAGAGAGAGAAGGATAGAGAGTGAGATAGAGATAGATAGAGATAGATATATGGGAAGAGGGAGAGGGAAAGAGATAGGGAGAGATGGGAGAGAGAGAGGGTGAGGGAGAGAGGGAGAGAGATAGAGGGTGAGGGAGAGAGATAGAGGGTGAGGGAGAGAGATAGAGGGTGAGTTAGAGAAGGAGAGAGATAGAGGGTGAGGGAGAGAGGGAGAGAGATAGAGGGTGAGGGAGAGAGATAGAGGGTGAGGGAGAGAGGGTGAGAGATAGAGGGTGAGGGAGAGAAGGAGAGAGGATAGGATAGAGCAGTGATTCCTTGAAGCAGTCTCAGGGGTTCCTCCCATGGACCACAGACCCCCCCTGGGGGTGTTCTTTTTTTTTGGTATGTATTTTGTAGGGTGGATTGAGAGAGAGTGTGGTAATTGACGGAAGGTAGGGGCGAGTGAGAGAAGAGAGGGGGGCAGGAGGGAGTGAGTGAGGAAAAGAGGGAGTAAGGGTGAGACGCAAGGGATAAATACATGCGAAGCGGGAGGGGAGAGAGTGAGTGAGACGGAGAGAGGGCAGCGTATGAGAGAGTGTACTGTATAAGAGAGAATACTACAATAGAGAGAGCGAGAATGATGTTCTATAATGGATTTTAAATAGAGGATGCGATAGTGCACAGTAAGTGAGTACTTAAGTATTAGGAAATACCTTTTTTATTTGGACTAACAATTGATTTTTTTTAAGGACAATTTTGAGGGTTTTCTCTCTTCCTTAGATAAAGCAAAACATCATCTCCCCCTAGTGACACTTCCCATATCACAAACTGCCACACACAGGGCACAACCTGTCCCATATTACCCCATAGTCACCGTGAGAGAGAGTGAGGGGGAGAAAGAGTGAGGGGAGAGAGAGAGAGTGAGAGTGGGGAAAGCGAATGTCTCCCATATTACACCAGAGTCACTGTGAGAGAGAGTGAGGGGGAGAGAGAGTGAGGGGAGTGAGAGTGGGGAAAGAGAGAATGTCTATAACAGGTACATATCTCCCCCTAGTGACACTTCCCAAATCACAAACTGCCACACACAGGGCATAACGTGTCCGATATTACCCCATAGTCACCGTGAGAGAGAGTGAGGGGGAGAGAGAGTGAGGGGAGTGAGAGTGGGGAAAGAGAGAATGTCTATAACAGGTACATATCTCCCCCTAGTGACACTTCCCAAATCACAAACTGCCACACACAGGGCATAACGTGTCCGATATTACCCCATAGTCACCGTGAGAGAGAGTGAGGGGGAGAGAGAGTGAGGGGAGAGAGAGAGAGTGGGGAAAGAGAGAATGTCTCCCATATTACCCCATAGTCACCGTGAGAGAGAGTGAGGGGGAGAGAGAGTGAGGGGAGTGAGAGTGGGGAAAGAGAGAATGTCTATAACAGGTACATATCTCCCCCTAGTGACACTTCCCAAATCACACGCTGCCACACACAGGGCACAACCTGTCCCATATTACCCAGAGTCCCCGTGATATCTCACCCCCTCCCCTACAGGGAATGCAGAGCCCGGAATGTGCACGCGGCTTATCCTAGGGCCCCTCTGACACGTATCACACGCAACCGCTCCCGTGTAACGGGAAATACAGGTGTTATATCCCAATGTGTTAGAACCCATACATATTCTAATACCCATATCCCCACGTATGTTCCCCTGAGACGGGTGGGGAGAGGTGTTAGGTGTCACCGTTATTACACAGAAAGGTAACTCCCGTCCTCGTCTCTCCGCGTATCGAGGTTCTCCGTGTCTCTGCTTGTGATATGTGTGTATGTAACTATAACACCACGCACACTCACTTCTCTCTGACCGGACCCCGTCCTCGTCTCCCCGCGTATCGAGGTTCTCCGCGTCTCTGCTTGTGATATGTGTGTATGTAACTATAACACCACGCACACTCACTTCTCTCTGACCGGACCCCGTCCTCGTCTCTCCGCGTATCGAGGTTCTCCGCGTCTCTGCTTGTGATATGTGTGTATGTAACTATAACACCGCGCACACTCACTTCTCTCTGACCGGACCCCGTCCTCGTCTCTCCGCGTATCGAGGTTCTCCGTGTCTCTGCTTGTGATATGTGTGTATGTAACTATAACACCGCGCACACTCACTTCTCTCTGACCGGACCCCGTCCTCGTCTCTCCGCGTATCGAGGTTCTCCGTGTCTCTGCTTGTGATATGTGTGTATGTAACTATAACACCGCGCACACTCACTTCTCTCTGACCGGACTCCGTCCTCGTCTCTCCGCGTATCGAGGTTCTCCGTGTCTCTGCTTGTGATATGTATGTATGTAACTATAACACCACGCACACTCACTTCTCTATGACCGGACCCCGTCCTCGTCTCTCCGCGTATCGAGGTTCTCCGTGTCTCTGCTTGTGATATGTGCGTATGTAACTATAACACCGCCCACACTCACTTCTCTCTGACCGGACGCCGTCCTCGTCTCCCCGCGTATCGAGGTTCTCCGTGTCTCTGCTTGTGATATGTGTGTATGTAACTATAACACCGCGCACATTCACTTCTCTCTGACCGGACCCCGTCCTCGTCTCCCCGCGTATCGAGGTTCTCCGTGTCTCTGCTTGTGATATGTGTGTATGTAACTATAACACCGCGCACATTCACTTCTCTCTGACCGGACCCCGTCCTCGTCTCCCCGCGTATCGAGGTTCTCCGTGTCTCTGCTTGTGATATGTGTGTATGTAACTATAACACCGCGCACACTCACTTCTCTCTGACCGGACGCCGTCGGCGTCGGCACGAGATGACAGCCAGGGCGACGATGACGATGAGGAGGACAGCCAGGCCGGCCCCGACCCCTCCGTATACACCTGGCTTACTGATAGCCGTCTGACATCGATGTCCTGTGTACCAGAACTGATCTGAGCTCTCACAGCTGAGGAGAGAGAAAAGAAAGAGAGCGTTAATAGAGAGAAAAACGGAGAGTGTGTGGGACCATATATATCTATATATATATATTCTGTGTATACAAATAGAAGCGCAGAAACAGTGCAGTAAATGTTGCACCCCGGACTCGATACGTTTTGCAGAGCTCGGTCTGCTTCTTCAGGAGTAGGTGTGTGCTCCAGGGAGTCTTCAATAAATAGTCCACTTAACCCAAGGACATAGTCCAAGAATAAATAAAGCCCGGTGCTCTTCTCAATGGTAGAAATGCTGTTGGCCCCGGGAATAAAGGGAGTAGAAGGTGAGGGTGTGGTCCTCGTGACCCACGGTTCCGATACAGGAAAGGACCTGGTCCATGCACTGGACACTCCAGGCAGTGTCTCCCGGGAGGGCGTGAGAACAGAGAACCCTAAATCCCGACACTGAAAACGTCAGTACCCCGGTTCTGTGTGTGCCGCTCATCTCCCTGGTCAAGGACCTCCACCTCACCTTCTACTTCCTTTATTTCCGAAGCACCAGCATTTCTACCATTAAGCCGGACTTTTTTTTATTCTGGGACTAAGTACTTGGTTAAGTGGACTATTTATTGAAGAGGACACACCTACTCCTGACGAAGCAGACCAAACTCTGCGAAACGCGCCGAGTCCTCGGTGCAACGTGAGTTCCGCCATGGGGACATCGTTGGGTTCAGCGGCGGTAAAGCCGGCGACTCTGGAGGGACTCTGCCTCTCGCCGTGAGGGAATCCCGTGTGTGAAACAACGGACGTGTCTTCTACTGAGGACCCGGGAGAGTCAGAAGGAAAGAGGAAGAGGAATAATGCATGGCGGGACGGGGAGAGAGAAAGGATAGAAATGTGGTGAAAAGTGAAAGTAAGGATCGAGGGGAAGAGGAGGAACGGATGACTGACGGAGAGAGGGCAGAATGAGGGACATCAACTGGTTGGGGAGGGAGAGGATGGATGTGGAGATTAGAGAGAGACATGGAGAGGTAGAAAGGTTGAAGGAGGGAAAGAAATAGATGGGGAGGGGGGTAAGTAGGGATGGGTGATGGTCTCACTAGCAGTTGGGTCCCGCCCTGGTGACTGAGCACTGCCCCTGGTTGCAGTCGATGTTGTGGACGTTATCGGTACTGCAGTTGGTGACACAGACGAGCTGGTTGGAGATGTTGACACCGTAGAAATATTGATGCAGCTCCGGAGGGATCGAATTCAGCTCTGAACATAAATCTGAGGGCAACCACAGAGGTTATAACTTCCTGCAATAAGTAGTGACCACAGCCATAGGGAATATACCCTGCTACATACACACAGTGACCGCAGGGTGTCACTGATACCCATAGGGAATATACCCTGCTATATACACACAGTGACCGCAGGGAGTCACTGATACCCATAGGGAATATACCCTGCTATATACACAGTGACCGCAGGGTGTCACTGATACCCATAGGGAATATACCCTGCTACATACACACAGTGACCGCAGGGTGTCACTGATACCCATAGGGAATATATTGGCTGCTATGTACATACAGTCACCACCCTTACCTGTTAAATCTATCTCATTGTTGTTGATTTTCTCTGTGTTTGGAACAAAGCACAAGGTTTCTGTGAAAGAAAAGGACACAATGACTTACACATCAGGCACTAAGGGAGAGTGTATGCATCTTTGAATATATCTACTGTACACACACACATTCTCTGCTCACATTGAAAAGGTAGCTAAACCTGTCGCTTTTTCCTCCGCAATATAACTAAGATACGCCCGTTCCTCTGTTGCCCGACTGCTAAAACTCTGACTCAGGCCCTCATTCTCTCACGTCTCGATTACTGTAACCTCCTGCTGTCCGGCCTTCCTGCCTCTCACCTGTCTCCCCAACAATCTATCCTAAACGCTGCTGCCAGAATCACGCTGCTCTTTCCTAGATCTGTCTCAGCGCCTCCCATCCTGAAATCCCTCTCCTGGCTTCCTACCAAATCCCACATCTCACACTCAATTCTCCTCCTCACTTTTAAAGCTTTACCCTCTTCTGCCCCTCCTTACATCTCTGCCCTAATTTCTCGTTATACACCATCCCGACTCTTGTGTTCCACTCAAGCATGTCTTCTTTCTACCCCCTATGTATCTAAAGCCCTCTCCAGCCTTAAACCTTTCTCACTGACTGCCCCGCACCTCTGGAATGCCCTTCCCCTCAGTACCCGACTAGCACCCTCTCTATCCACCTTTTAGACCCACCTTAAAACATACCTGCTTAAAGAAGCATATGAGTAGCTCCGTGGCTGATACTATACACCTCATACATAAAGCTTGGCCCCCTGTAGACGCACTTACCAGAACTCCCTCCTACTGTCTCTGTACATTCTCCCTACCTACCAAATAGAGTGTAAGCTCCTCGGAGCAGGAACTCCTCTTCCCAAAATGTTACTTTTATGTCTGAAACACTTCTCCCCTTTATGTGTTATGTGTATTATTTGTTATTTATATGATTACCCCGTGTATTACTGCTGTGACGCGCTATGTACATTAATTGCGCTATATAAATAAAGACATATATGCATACATACATATATATATCTGTGGACACACATGTCTGTGTTTGTGCAAAACCTTGCATATATCCTGCTGCATCAACTCCTGCACATCTTTAACGATCTCTAATATTTTATTGACATTGGAGTTTGCGTTAGACATTTTTACCAAGCGCGGGACAAGCTAGCCGCTCATTGCACGCTAAACAAAATGGAATTCGAATTCCCGACTTGCCTGATTTCAGGTTACCTTGGAGTGGGGAGGGGGAGGGGGGGCGCAAACTTACCATACTGCGGCCTAATTATGTAACTAAAGCCCCAACTGCAATGAAATATTAGCCGTGCTTTTTCTGTGACGGTGCGTCTCGGTGCTGTGTAACCGGAACCTTTTTTCCCAGGGCGAAGTTGGCACCCCCCCCCCCCCCAAATAATCATTTCGTTTGCCTTGCGTGTGACGGTGCGGCCGTGATGTTGGGGTGTAACGGCGAAGTTAAGAAACTACCGAAGGGCACGTTTCCTTCTTTGATAAGCGCGGCGCGGTGCCAGTCACAGATTAGAACATGTCGGCCGGCGATGGTGCCAAAGAGGCTCCAGGAATCAACAGATTCGGCGCGGACGCGCTAACGGCTCATCTGTTAAATAATCGGCCGGGTTTTAAGCACGCGATGGGTGGGCGGCATCCAGTTTCCCGGTGTTTGAATCTGCCTGTGCAGAGGCACCTGCAGAAGTGTGTGTGTGTGTACATGTGTTTGTGTGTGTGTGTACGTGTGTTTGTGTGTGTGTGTACGTGTCTGCATTTTCCATAGCGCACACATCCCCATCTCTGCACTTACCTTTGGTAAATTCTATTGTTGTGCAGTTGGAATGTCTTAAAGTCTCATTAAGCCTTTCCACAGCCTCTGCATACTGCTCTCTATATTTGGCAAAATCAACTTCCAGCAGCACTACATGTTCGACAACAATACTTCCTTTCCTGGAAGAGAGAAACGGGGGTAGAGAGGTTAGAAGGGAGACTAGAAAGAGGGGTAGAGCAAAACAAAGTCATGAATCAAGCATCGACAACTGCAGCATTGCTCCGGACATGCCACAGAGTCGCTCATTTCCCCTTTGTAACTGGTACCGTTATTAAATAAATGTCATCAACGACCTGTACATATCCCCCATACTCTTTGGGTCAGACCCCTCTTAAGATAACATCAACGTTAAGTCATTTGATGGAGTTTTATGGATCTGGCCCGTGGTGATTGGACACTGGATAATATAATCCCACTTCTGACACCATGTGTGTTGTTATGATCTGTGCAGTGACAGGGGAACACTCAGTGACGGCGAGGGCATCAGATATAACCTTCTCCTCTGTATCTGCTGGCTTTGGGTGGTCCTGGGAGGGTTTCTCACCTGATGAAGGTGATCCTTACTCCATTGTAGTTGGTGACGTTTATATACAAGATTCCCATCTGCAGAATAGGAGAGAAATCTGTCACCCAATGCATCCCAGCTACTAGAAATATACTCCAAGTACAGAGCATCACCAGCACCAACCTCTCGCCCCAACGCATCTTCTGTCTCTTCTCTCCCACTTTTTCCATTTATATTGTAACCTTAGGATCAAGAATATATCTACCTCTTCTGACGTTTTCTTTAAGTCTAGTAATATTTTTGTATCTTTTATTATTTGTATTTTAGCTTTCGCACCCCATTCTGCGGCTCTTTTGGATCACGTTGGCACATTGGGAATAAATACTATAACAGTAACAATAATGCTCCTTTTAATACTAAAGCCGCGATAGCATACAGTACTCATACCGTATCTTAATCAGAGAGGTTGATTTTGAAAGGGACGGTGCAGTTCAACCAAAAACCTCAGGGCTAGAGTGCCAAAAACATATACGTTTATTGATTAGCCATTTAAAACCCGCCAACGCGTTTTGCGCCAACAAGAACAAGACTCTTTAAAACCCGCCAATGCGTTTTGCGCCAACAAGAACAAGAATCTTCCCGTGGTGAAGCAGTGACCTCCCGCCGGCTGGTGCCACACTGTGGAGGTGACATCGTTAAAAGTATAAACGCCTCCTCCCCCCACCGTTCCCCCCACACATACTTGCTCCCGGAACCTTTTCTCGAAGTCTTTATATCCCTGGGATGTTGTGTCCGTTAGCTTTTCATTGAATTCTTCATTCTCCACCGTGACAGTGACATTAATTTTAGCGATGACCTTCTCTATAACAAAGGAAGCCAGAGACGTAAGGACATGGCAGGATTTTCAGTGGCTTAACACCCCCCACCCCCATTTTAATTGCCCCTCAAATACTCTATGAACATTATAATATATATATATATATATATATATATACACACACACACACACACACACACACACACACACACACACACACACACACACACACACACACACACACACACACACACACACACACACACACACACACACACACAGTATATATATGTGTGTGTGTGTGCCCTGTATATATGTCAAGCTCACCAAAAAGTGAGAGTTATAATTACAAAGTGGGGGACGGGCTCACATGAGGAGTTATGTTACCTTCGGAGTCGAGCATCTATGTTTGAATATCAACATAAAGAAAACATGGAGGAATCACCCCTGGGGGGGGGGGGAGGGGGAGGGGGTAGAGAGCATCAGTAATAATCTTGCTGCTATTGAAATGGGTGGAACCAGTTTGTATCCAAATGGGAATCCCTTGTTGCCTTGGGCATCATCCAAAGTATTAGAATCTAAGTGTTGTGCTGGAGCCTCATACATTCCACATGCAGTGCTGTGTACAGTGCTGTGTGCAGTGCTGTGTGCAGTGCTGTGTGCAGTGCTGTGTACAGTGCTGTACTATTCTAAATAATGATAGGTCACATGGTGCAGTAACGACATTGCGGATGTCACTGGCTTATTTTCCCATTTCCTTTTCTCCAGAACGAATTTACATCGGGAACATCGTTACCGTTCTCCCTGCCTTATTGCCACATTATTCCGTTTGGTAAATGTGGTGTTAACTTAACGTCTCCCGTTATTGGGGGAAGGGGGGTGGGGTGGGTCACGGGATGAAGATCCTTGCATACCTGGTCTAACCTCGTCCAAGATAAACTCGCAGCGCACTCCGTAGAAGTTTCGGTCGCAGACGCACTTGATGCCGTCAAAAGCGCCATTTCCACAGAAAGGCCCTAAATCAGACAAACCCCAGAGGAACATCATCAGTACAAGGGTTACAGCTGAAGCAGGGGAGACATGCAGAAGCTCGAGGAGGTACAGAAGCAGGGAGAGGTTTTGAAACAAATGGGTCGTACGTGGTTAAGATGGAGGGATAGATGCAGTGGTTACGAAAGCAGCTGGGTTTATAGAAACGATGATGGGTATGGAAGCGGTAAAGATGTGGAAGAAGAGTTTGAGAGGCGGAGGGGATGAAAGGAGCAGTAGGGCGTAGAGAAAATTTTGAGATTTCATAAGGGATAGATATGGATCAGTACAGATACACCGAGTTGATGCTGGATGAATATGTAATATGGATGTACCTGTTGTGCTCTGAGGAAGGCTGGAAGTGCTGGGTGGATTGGTGGTTTGAGGGCTTCTAGATGTCTGTGTGAATGGTCCTTCTGATGGTAACTCAGTAGGTGTGGATGGTACTGATGGTAACTCAGTAGGTGTGGATGGTCCTGATGGTAACTCGGTAGGAGTGGATGGTCCTGATGGTAACTCAGTAGGTGTGGATGGTCCTGATGGTAACTCAGTAGGTGTGGATGGTCCTGATGGTAACTCAGTAGGTGTGGATGGTCCTGATGGTAACTCAGTAGGTGTGGATGGTCCTGATGGTAACTCAGTAGGTGTGGATGGTCCTGATGGTAACTCAGTAGGAGTGAATGGAACTGATGGTAACTCAGTAGGTGTGGATGGTCCTGATGGTAACTCAGTAGGAGTGGATGGTCCTGATGGTAACTCAGTAGGAGTGGATGGTCCTGATGGTAACTCGGTAGGAGTGGATGGAACTGATGGTAACTCAGTAGGTGTGGATGGTCCTGATGGTAACTCAGTAGGTGTGGATGGTCCTGATGGTAACTCAGTAGGAGTGGATGGAACTGATGGTAACTCAGTAAGTGTGGATGGTCCTGATGGTAACTCAGTAGGAGAGGATGGTCCTGATGGTAACTCAGTAGGTGTGGATGGTCCTGAGGGTAACTCAGTAGGTGTGGATGGTCCTGATGGTAACTCAGTAGGTGTGGATGGTCCTGATGGTAACTCAGTAGGTGTGGATGGTCCTGATGGTAACTCAGTAGGTGTGGATGGTCCTGATGGTAACTCAGTAGGAGTGGATGGTACTGATGGTAACTCAGTAGGTGTGGATGGTCCTGATGGTAACTCAGTAGGAGTGGATGGAACTGATGGTAACTCAGTAGGAGTGGATGGTCCTGATGGTAACTCAGTAGGAGTGGATGGTCCTAATGGTAACTCAGTAGGTGTGGATGGTACGGATGGTAACTCAGTAGGTGTGGATGGTGCTGATGGTAACTCAGTAGGTGTGGATGGTCCTGATGGTAACTGAGTAGGTGTGGGTGGTCCTGATGGTAACTCAGTAGGAGTGGATGGTCCTGATGGTAACTCAGTAGGTGTGGATTGTCCTGGAGGTAACTCAGTAGGTGTGGATGGTCCTGATGGTAACTCTGTAGATGTTGATGGTACTGATGGTAACTCAGTAGGTGTGGATGGTACTGATGGTAACTCAGTAGGTGTGGATGGTCCTGATGGTAACTCAGTATTTGTGGATGGTCCTGATGGTAACTCAGTAGGTGTGGATGGTCCTGATGGTAACTCAGTAGATGTTGATGGTCCTGATGGTAACTCAGTAGGTGTGGATGGTGCTGATGGTAACTCAGTAGGTGTGGATGGTCCTGATGGTAACTCAGTAGGTGTGGATGGTCCTGATATTAACTCAGTAGATGTTGATGGTCCTGATGGTAACTCAGTAGGTGTGGATTGTCCTGGAGGTAACTCAGTAGGTGTGGATGGTCCTGATGGTAACTCTGTAGATGTTGATGGTACTGATGGTAACTCAGTAGGTGTGGATGGTCCTGATTGTAACTCAGTAGAAGTGGATGGAACTGATGGTAACTCAGTAGGTGTGGATGGTCCTGATGGTAACTCAGTAGGAGTGGATGGAACTGATGGTAACTCAGTAGGTGTGGATGGTCCTGATGGTAACTCAGTAGGAGAGGATGGTCCTGATGGTAACTCAGTAGGTGTGGATGGTCCTGATGGTAACTCAGAAGGTGTGGATGGTATTGATGGTAACTCAGTAGGTGTGGATGGTCCTGATGGTAACTCAGTATGAGTGGATGGTCCTGATGGTAACTCACTAGATGTGGATTGTCCTGGAGGTAACTCAGTAGGTGTGGATGGTCCTGATGGTAACTCAGTAGGTGTGGATGGTACTGATGGTAACTCAGTAGGTGTGGATGGTCCTGATGGTAACTCAGTAGGTGTGGATGGTCCTGATGGTAACTCAGTAGGAGTGGATGGAACTGATGGTAACTCAGTAGGTGTGGATGGAACTGATGGTAACTCAGTAGGTGTGGATGGTCCTGATGGTAACTCTGTAGGAGTGGATGGAACAGATGGTAACTCAGTAGGTGTGGATGGTCCTGATGGTAACTCAGTAGGCGTGGATGGTCCTGATGGTAACTCAGTAGGAGTGGATGGTCCTGATGGTAACTCAGTAGGTGTGGATGGTCCTGATGGTAACTCAGTATGAGTGGATGGTCCTGATGGTAACTCAGTAGGTGTGGATTGTCCTGGAGGTAACTCAGTAGGTGTGGATGGTCCTGATGGTAACTCTGTAGGTGTGGATGGTACTGATGGTAACTCAGTAGGTGTGGATGGTACTGATGGTAACTCAGTAGGTGTGGATGGTCCTGATGGTAACTCAGTAGGTGTGGATGGTCCTGATGGTAACTCAGTAGGAGTGGTTGGAACAGATGGTAACTCAGTAGGTGTGGATGGTCCCGATGGTAACTCAGTAGGAGTGGATGGTCCTGATGGTAACTCAGTAGGAGTGGATGATCCTGATGGTAACTCAGTAGGAGTGGATGGTCCTGATGGTAACTCAGTAGGAGTGGATGGAACTGATGGTAACTCAGTAGGTGTGGATGGTCCTGATGGTAACTCAGTAGGTGTGGATGGTCCTGATGGTAACTCAGTATGAGTGGATGGTCCTGATGGTAACTCAGTAGGTGTGGATTGTCCTGGAGGTAACTCAGTAGGTGTGGATGGTCCTGATGGTAACTCTGTAGGTGTGGATGGTACTGATGGTAACTCAGTAGGTGTGGATGGTCCTGATGGTAACTCAGTAGGTGTGGATGGTCCTGATGGTAACTCAGTAGGAGTGGATGGTAGTGATGGTAACTCAGTAGGTGTGGATGGTCCTGATGGTAACTCAGTATTTGTGGATGGTCCTGATGGTAACTCAGTAGGTGTGGATGGTCCTGATGGTAACTCAGTAGATGTTGATGGTCCTGATGGTAACTCAGTAGGTGTGGATGGTGCTGATGGTAACTCAGTAGGTGTGGATGGTCCTGATGGTAACTCAGTAGGTGTGGATGGTCCTGATATTAACTCAGTAGGTGTGGATGGTCCTGATGGTAACTCAGTAGGTGTGGATGGTCCTGATGGTAACTCAGTAGGTGAAGATGGTCCTGATGGTAACTCAATAGATGTGGATGGTCCTGATGGTAACTCAGTAGGAGTGGATGGAACTGATGGTAACTCAGTAGGTGTGGATGGTCCTGATGGTAACTCAGTAGGAGTGGATGGAACTGATGGTAACTCAGTAGGTGTGGATGGTCCTGATGGTAACTCAGTAGGAGTGGATGGTCCTGATGGTAACTCAGTAGGTGTGGCTTGTGTTTCTGATTTTGATTCAGTCGATGCTGTTGTGTTATTAGTCCTGCAGGCTAGAAGAGAGGTTATGATGTTACTGGAACTACAGACTTGTGAGAAGGTTACAGCTTACAGACTGGGGGAGAGGTTAAGGGGTTACTGGTTACAGACTGGGGAGATGTTAAGGGGTTACTGGTTACAGACTGGGGGGGTGTTAAGGGGTTACTGGCCACACACTGAGAAAGAGGTTAAGGGTTCACTGGTCCTACAGATGGAGGGAGACATTTAGGGGTTACTAGTTACAGACTGGGGAGAGCTTGAGGTTGCTGGTTACAGACTGGGGGAGAGGATAAGGGGTTACTGGTTACAGACTGGGGGGAGCTTAAGGGGCTGCTGGTTAAAGACTGGGGGGAGCTTAAGGGGTTGCTGGTTAAAGACTGGGGGAGAGGTTAAGGTTTTGCTTGTTACAGACTGGGGAGAGGTTAAGGCGTTACTGGGTACACACTGGGGCAGAGGTTAAGAAGTTGCTGGTTACAGACTGGGGGAGAGATTAAGAGGTTACTTGTTACAGACTGGGGGAGAGGTTGAGGGGTTACTGGTTATAGAGGAGGGGAGAGGTTAAGGGGTTACTGGTTACAGAGGAGGGGAGAGGTTAAGGGGTTACTGGGTACAGACTGGGGGAGAGGTTAAGGAGTTGCTGGTTACAGACTGGGAGTTAGGTTAAGGGGTTACTGGTTACAGACTGGGGCGAGCTTAAGGTGTTGCTGATTATAGATTGGGGAGAGGTTAAGGAGTTGCTGGTTACAGACTGGGGAGAGGTTAAGGAATTACTGGTTACAGACTGGGGAGAGGTTAAGGGATTACTGGGTACAGACTGGGGCAGAGGTTAAAGAGTTGTGGTTACAGACTGGGGGAAAGATTAAGGGGTTACTTGTTACAGACTGGGGGAGAGGTTAAGAGGTTACTGGTTGCGCAGTGGGGGAGAGGTTAAGGGGTTACTGGTTAAACACGGGGAGAGGTTAAGGGGTTACTGGTTACAGACTGGGGAAGAGGTTAAGGAGTTGCTGGTTACACACTGAGAGAGGTTAAGGGGTTACTGGTTACACACTGGAAGAGGTTAAGGGATTACTGGTTACATTCAGGGGGAGAGGTTAAGGTTTTACTGGTTACACACTGTGAGAGAGGTTAAGGGGTTACTGGTTACAGACTGGGGGAGAGGTTAGGTGGTTACATGTTACACACTTAGAGAGAGGTTAAGGGGTTACTGGTTACACACTCAGAGAGAGGTTGAGGGGTTTTTTGGTTACACACTGGGGGTAGGTTAAGGGGTTACTGGTTACACACTGGGGGAGAGGTTAAGGGGTTACTGGTTACAGACTGGGGGAGAGGTTAAGGGGTTACTGGTTACAGACTGGGGAGAGAGGTTAAGGGGTTACTGGTTACACACTGGGGGAGAGGATAAGGGGTTACTGGTTACAGACTGGGGGAGAGGTTAAGGGGTTACTGGTTACAGACTGGGGGAGAGGTTAAGGGGTTACTGGTTACAGACTGGGGGAGAGGTTAAGGGGTTACTGGTTACAGACTGGGGGAGAGGTTAAGGGGTTACTGGTTACAGACTGGGGAGAGGTTAAGGGCTTACTGGTTACAGACTGGGGGAGAGGTTAAGGTGTTTCTGGTTACAGACAGGGAGAGAGGTTAAGGGGTTACTGGTTACAGACTGGGAGAGATGTTAAGGGGTTACTGTTTACACACTGGGGGGAGAGGTTAAGGGGTTACTGGTTACAGACTGGTGAGAGGTTAAGGGGTTACTGGTTATAGACAGGGGGAGAGGTTAAGGGCTTACTGGTTACAGACTGTTGGAGAGGTTAAGGAGTTACTGGTTACAGACTGGGGGAGAGGTTACGGTGTTACTGGTTACAAACTGGGGGAGAGGTTAAGGGGTTACTGGTTACAGACTGGGGGAGAGGTTAAGGGGTTACTGGTTACAGACTGGGGAGAGAGGTTAAGGGGTTACTGGTTACACACTGGGGGAGAGGTTAAGGGGTTACTGGTTACACACTGGGGGTGAGGTTAAGGGGTTACTGGTTACACACTGGGGGAGAGATTAAGGGGTTACTGGTTACAGACTGGGGAGAGGTTAAGGGGTTACTGGTTACAGACTGGGATAGAGGTTAAGGGGTTACTGGTTACAGACTGGGGAGAGGTTAAGGGTTTCCTAGCTAGAGACTTTAGGGGTTAATGGCCCCACAGACTGTGAGAGGTTAACCCTTTCGCTGTGTATGTGTCTGTGTGTGTTTGTGGGTCTGTGTGTGTGTGTGTGTGTGTGTGTGTGTGTGTGTGTGTGTGTGTGTGTGTGTGTGTGTGTGTGTGTGTGTGTGTGTGTGTGTGTGTGTCTGTGTGTGTGTGTGTCTGTGTGTGTGTGTGTGTGTCTGTGTGTGTGTTTGTGTCTGTGTGTGTGTGTGTCTGTGTGTGTGCGTGTGTGTCTGTGTGTCTGTGTGTGTGCGTCTGTGTGTGCGTCTGTGTGTGTGTCTGTGTGTGTCTGTATCTGTGTGTGTGTGTGTGTGTGTGTGTGTCTGTGTGTGTGTGTCCATGTGTGTGTCTGTATGTGTGTGTCTGTGTGTGTGTCTGTGTGTGTCTGTGTGTGTGTGTGTGTGTCCCTGTGTGCCTGTGTGTGTCACCGTGTGTGTGTCTGTGTGTGAGTGTGTGTGTCTGTGTGTGTGTCTGTGTGTCCGTGTCTGTGTGTCCATGTGTGTCCGTGTGTGTGTCCCCGTGTGTCCATGTGTCCCCATGTGTCCGTGTGTCCCCGTGTGTGTGTGTGTCTGTGTGTGTGTCTGTGTCTGTGTCTGTGTGTGTGTGTGTGTGTGTGTGTGTGTGTGTGTGTGTGTGTGTGTGTGTGTGTGTGTGTGTGTGTGTGTGTGTGTGTGTGTGTGTGTGTGTGTGTGTGTGTGTGTGTGTGTGTGTGTGTGTGTGTGTGTGTGTGTGTGTGTGTGTGTCTCGGCACGACATTACCGATGACCTCACCAATTGAATCTAATTACATAATTTAGAATGATGCTAAATATGTTTGAACACAAAGACCATCCACAAAAGAATATATATTTATAATGTTATTATGTTTCCTGTATAGATACTACACTGTACGTTTATCTGTTGGAATTCCCCTTACTCTATTAGTCCCTTAGCTCTGTGCAAAACTTTGTCACGTTTTTCTATCCAGTCCAATTTCCGCTAACATCGCTCTTTCATATTATAAATAATAGTTACGTACACGGCAGCTTTAGTCCTATAATGGGCTAGACGCGGTTCGGAGTGTTTTGAATGACACCCTTTGACATGTCATTGATGATGTCATGCATGATGTCATGCAAAGCCAAAGGAAGGGGGCATATTTCTGGATTTCCCGGCTTTTGGCCGTTTGGTTTCTCACCTGTAATGTCAATTTAATAAAGTCTAGATTATTCTATTATTCTATGTATATATAGTGGCTCATGTCACACATCTGCATCAAGTCCTCTCTCACCAGGCTCTCCCTCCTCTCTCCACCCTCTCTCACCATGTTCTGCCTCCTCTCCTCTCAATACCCTCTCTCACCATTTTTTTTCCTGACAGGGGTCCGGCGGGCCCCTTGAGTCACCGGGCCCGGGACTGCAACCCCGGCAGACCCACCCTGTTGGCGGCCCTGCTCCTCTCCTTTCGCCACCCTTTCTCGCCATGCTCTCCCTCTGCTCCTCTCTCCACCCTCTCTCTCCATGCTCTCCCTACTCACCTCTCTCCACCCTCTCTCACAATGCTCTCACTCCTCTCTCCCTCCTCTCTCTCCATGCTCTCCCTCCTTTCTCCACCCAGTCTCACCATGCTCCCCCTCCTCACCTCTCCATCCTCTCTCACAATGCTCTCCCTCCTCCACCACCCTCTCTCTCCATGCTCTTCCTCATCTCTCCACCCACTCTCACCATGCTCCCCCTCTTCACCTCTCTCCACCCTCTCTCTCCATGCTCTCCCTACTCTTCCCACTCTCTCACCATGCTCCCCTCCTCACCTCTCTCCACCATCTCTCTCTATGTCCTCCCTACTCTCCCCACACTCTCTCACCATGCCCCCCCTCCTCACCTCTCTCCACCCTCTCTCACCATGCTCTCCCTACTCTCCCCACACTCTCTCACCATGCTCCCCCTCCTCACCTCTCTCTCTACCCTCTCCCTCCATGTCCTCCCTACTCTCCCCACACTCTCTCACCATGCTCCCCCTCCTCACCTCTCTCCACACTCTCTCACCATGCTCTCCCTACTCTCCCCACACTCTCTCACCATGCTCCCCCTCCTCACCTCTCTCCACCTTCTCTCACCATGCTCTCCCTCCTCTCTCCACCCTGAATCTCTGCGTGGCTGCATCTCTGCGCTGCTGCGTGGCTGCATTGCTGTATGGCTGCATGACTGCCTAGCTGTGTGGCTGCATTGCTGTATGGCTGCATGACTGCCTAGCTGTGTGGCTGCATTGCTGCATGGCTGTGTGGCTGCATTGCAGTGTGGCTGCATTGGTGCGTGGCTGCATGGCTGCATGGCTGCGTGGCTTCATTGCTGTATGGCTGCGTGGCTTCATTGCTGTATGGATGCGTGGCTGCATTGCTGTATGGCTGTGTGGCTACATTACTGCGTGGGTACGTGGCTACATTATTGCGTGGGTACGTGGCTACATTACTGCGTGGGTACGTGGCTACATTACTGCGTGGGTACGTGGCTACATTACTGCGTGGGTACGTGGCTACATTACTGCGTGGCTGCATTGCTGTATGGATGCGTGGCTGCATTGCTGTATGGATACGTGGCTGCATTGCTGTATGGATGCGTGGCTGCATTGCTGTATGGATGCGTGGCTGCATTGCTGTATGGATGCGTGGCTGCATTGCTGTATGGATGCGTGGCTGCGTTGCTGTATGGATGCGTGGCTGCATTGCTGTATGGATGCGTGGCTGCATTGCTGTATGGATGCGTGGCTGCATTGCTGTATGGATGCGTGGCTGCATTGCTGTATGGATGCGTGGCTGCATTGCTGTATGGATGCGTGGCTGCATTGCTGTATGGATGCGTGGCTGCATTGCTGTATGGATGCGTGGCTGCATTGCTGCATGGATGCGTGGCTGCATTGCTGTATGGATGCGTGGCTGCATTGCTGTATGGATGCGTGGCTGCATTGCTGTATGGATGCGTGGCTGCATTGCTGTATGGATGCGTGGCTGCATTGCTGCGTGGGTACGTGGCTATATTGCTGCGTGGCTGCATTGCTGCGTGGGTACGTGGCTACATTACTGCATGGGTACGTGGCTACATTACTGCGTGGCTGCATTGCTGCATGGATGCGTGGCTGCATTGCTGTATGGATGCGTGGCTGCATTGCTGCATGGATGCGTGGCTGCATTGCTGTATGGATGCGTGGCTGCATTGCTGTATGGATGCGTGGCTGCATTGCTGTATGGATGCGTGGCTGCATTGCTGTATGGATGCGTGGCTGCATTGCTGCGTGGGTGCATGGCTGCATTGCTGCATCGCTGCGTGGCTACATTACTGCATCGCTGCATGGCTGCATTGCTGCATCGCTGCATGGCTGCATTGCTGCATCGCTGCGTGGCTACATTACTGCATGGCTGCGTGGCTACATTACTGCATCGCTGCATGGCTACATTACTGCATCGCTGCATGGCTACATTACTGCATCGCTGCGTGGCTACATTACTGCGTGGCTGTATCTGGTTTGGTCTTGACGAAGGTGAAACGGAACTAGAATAAAGTGGAAATAATGATGTAACTGTGCGCGGGTTTCTGGAGCGGCGGCGGGTAACCTTATTGGATACAACAACGCCAAATTGTTGCAGGGAGAAATATTACGAACCCAGGGCGCCGAGGTGAGACCTCACCCTAAAAACCCTAATCTTAACCCCTAATACGAACACTACCCTAAAAACCCCTATCCTTACCCCCTACTCTTACCACAACCCCCCCCCCCACCCTTACTTTAATTTAATGGTGAAGCGTCCAACGCCAAGCGTCCAGCGATGGCCTAACACCTGCGGAGATTTGGTCACGACGAGATTGTCGCGGCCAAGTGTCCGCTTCTGTATAGACGAGGTGACGCTATCCCCCCCCACCCCCCGCCTCCCCCGTACGTTACGGACCAGTACACGACAATATCGGGGGTTGAGCCGTCCCTGACGGCAGTCGGAAGGTGAGCAGGACTGGCTGAACCACGTCTCTTTTACCAGCGCCGACGGGCAAGGCATAATATCCCCGTTCCACCAACCTTCAGGCTGCAGTCTGGCCGGGGAGCCACGCGGGACCACGTGAACCGTCATCCCGGGCAGCGACGCGACGGCACACGGGGCGGGAATTTTAACCAGATATGGAAGTCGGGTCCCTTCCCCCATTGCCCAAACCCGGGGTGGTTACAAGTGTCATGGCGGCTTTACATGTAGCAAACGTGTCCTAGGGTCAAGGGTGGCCAACTCCAATTCTCAAGGGCCACCAACAGGGGGAGGTTAAGGATAGCCCTGCTTCAGCATAGGTGGCTCAATTGTAGACTGCTCTAGGGGCAGGGGTGGCCAGCCCTCATGGGCCATCAATATGTCAAGTTGTTAAGTGAAATCCCTGCTTCAGCACAGGCAGTGCAGTCGTTGACTGAGCCACTGATTGAGTGTTAACAACACGACTGTAGATGACCCTTGAGGACTGGAGAAGACCACCCCTAGAGCAGTCTATGATTGAGCCACCTGTGCTGAAGCAGGGCTATCCTTAACCTCACCAGTTGGGGGCCCTTGGGGACTGTTGATGGCCCTGCCCCTAGAGGGTGCATGGACTAACCCACACCCCGGCCGGGGCTATAAAAGAAAGCTAATTTCACCTGTATATCATTAGGTGTCCATAGTGTTACTGCCCATGCAATGAAAGGTTAGGGGTGGGGGAGGATGTCCGCGAGGGCGAGGAGCGGAGGAGGGCATTAGTGTGGTGCTTTCGGGGGGGGGGTGTCAGGGAGTAGGGAATCCTATCAAGCTGAAGAGCGCAAATGTGAAGCTTGCGCCGTGAGGTCACAGCAGGTACAGTAAACGCGTTCCACGGCAATAGGAAAAAGAAATAGGGGGAAATGGTCTGAAAACCCAACAACAAAACAGGACAGACACTTCTACCCCTCCATTCCCCCCCTCGCCCCCCCCCTCTCCCCAAACCTCAACTAACTACGTCTAGCTGTTTTCTTCTCAGAAATATGAGATGGGTGATAAAGAGAACCATAAAAGTGTGAAATTGCCATTGATAACACCTAACTTCTGACACCTCTGTATCGCAATCGGCTACACGGATTGCTACCAAATTTAGCACCCAGGATGTCACATCTCCCGACGGCAAACGTTCCAAATTTGGTGCCAATCCATCAAGCCGATTGAGTGGTTTTACCTTTATCTCTAATTCTTGGGTATTATAACGTGGACAGGACAGTGTGTGCCGATATCGTTCGCTAGGGGTTTCCAGGCTGTGGTGGTGGGATGTGGTGATGGGATGTGCGACTGCAGATGTCAAGTAGACATTGTCATAGATGAGATCAGGTATCTCCATACATATCGTAATAAAAAAAGGTACGCCATGCCATGGGAGTTCATTCTCACCCCATTGTGCCTTCCCTTGTCCCCTTCTGCTCCTTCTCACTGCGACTCTCCCCTGTCACTGTCCCCCTGTTCCCATTTTTACCGACACCGCAGGAGCTTGGCCTGGAGGCCTGAAGGCTCCTTGGGTGTTCCTGTGACGCAGACAGAGCGGGCAGGGGATGTGACATGAGAAACATGGATCACTTACTGGTCATCAGACAGGAGATCAGGAGAAGCCGAGACCGCCACAGGGTCCCCATCCTACAGGTTCTACCAGAGATGTCCAATGGAACGTTCCGGACAAAAAGTGGTGTCTCCGGTGAATATAGAAGAAGGCTCTTAGTCTCTCAGTGATGTCTCCTGCCGCGCTCTATGCACTGTCTTCCTCACCGCTCTCTCAGACGCTCTTCTTTTTTTGCCCCGTGCCTGCGCTCTCTTGGAACCTGCTTCCTAAATGAGCCTCTGGCAGTGCAGGGGGTTATATTTATAGATAGGTGTATTGGGGAAGGATGTGTTGCAGGTGACATAGGAACGGAGATTACAAAGGAGGAGGGAGTGGGTGGGGGGTTTCATGAAACACGAAGTGCGTAATTTATAGGGTGCAAAGGCCAGTTGTGTAATATCACTGAGATTGTGGGATAAGAGAGCGTAAAAATAAGCACCAGGATAATGGGATCTTGCTGTCATATCCTACACGACACAGAGACCCTACAAAACTGAGGATAATGGGTTCTTACTGTCATATCCTACAGTACACAGAGACCCTACAAACTGAGAATAAATGGTGTTCACTGTGAATTCCTACACAGCACAGTACCCTACACACTGAGGATAATGAGGTCTCACTGTGAGATCCTACACAGCACAGAGACCCTACACACTGAGGATAATGAGGTCTCACTGTGAGATCCTACACAGCACAGAGACCCTACAAACTGAAGATAATGGGGTCTCACTGTGAGATCCTACACAGCACAGAGACCCTACAAACTAAGGATAATGGTGTCTAACTATGAAATCCTAAACAGCACAGAGACCCTACAAACTGAGGATTATGTGGTCTCACTGTGAAATACTACTCAGCAAAGACACCCTACAACCTGAGCAAAATGGGGTCTCACTATGAAATCCTACACAGCAAAGAGACCCTACAAACCGTGTTTACTGGGATCTTACTGTGAAATCCTACACAGCACAGAGACCCTACAAACTGAGGATAATGGGGTCTCGCTGTGAGATCCTACACAGTACAGAGACCCTACAAACTGAGGATAATGGATTCTCACTGTGAGATTCTACACAGCATAGAGACCCTACACACTGAGGATAATGGGGTCTTACTGTGAGATCCTACACAGCACAGAAACCCTACAAACTGAGGATAATGGGGTCTCACTGTGAGATCCTACACAGCACAGAGACCCTACACACTGAGGATAATGGGGTCTCACTGTGAGATCCTACACAGCACAGAGACCCTACACACTGAGGATACTGGGGTCTCACTGTGAGATCCTACACAGCACAGAGACCCTACAAACTAAGGATAATGGTGTCTAACTATGAAATCCTAAACAGCACAGAGACCCTACAAACTGAGGATTATGTGGTCTCACTGTGAAATACTACTCAGCAAAGACACCCTACAACCTGAGCATAATGGGGTCTCACTATGAAATCCTACACAGCAAAGAGACCCTACAAACTGTGTTTACTGGGATCTTACTGTGAAATCCTACACAGCACAGAGACCCTACAAACTGAGGATAATGGGGTCTCGCTGTGAGATCCTACACAGTACAGAGACCCTACAAACTGAGGATAATGGATTCTCACTGTGAAATTCTACACAGCATAGAGACCCTACACACTGAGGATAATGGGGTCTTACTGTGAGATCCTACACAGCACAGAGACCCTACAAACTGAGGATAATGGGGTCTCACTGTGAGATCCTACACAGCACAGAGACCCTACATACTGAGGATAATGGGGTCTCACTGTGAGAACCTAAACAGCACAGAGACCCTACAAACTGAGGATAATGGGTCACACACAGATCGTATACCCCCCATCACCCCCAGAGTGGGGACAGCTCCTCATTCCCCCTGCCCACCGCCCAATAATATTATGGTTCCTCTTGGCTGGTACCCCCCCATTTAACATTCCCAGCACGGGATCCTGTTTATCCCACCCCACCACAGAGCAACCTGTATCAGGATAGCTTCCAACCTAACGAGGGTCCTGAGAGGAGCAGACACACCCAAGAAGTTGGGTAACCACGTCATTGCCCCCAACAAGGTCACAAGAGCCATAAATGTTACAACAATCAATCATTAGAAAAAGCACTAAAGAGGCTAAATTTAGCTCGTGCTCCTGTTGCTGACGCAGAGGAGTAGGAAGGACATGGTGGTATTTCACCATTGACGCCGGGATGCTAAAGATCTCCTGCAAGGATCTGAACATTGAATTGGTTTACTACTCAAAGTGGGTTATAAACAGCACGATCCCTGGGTGAGGAGTCTTGGGAAAGGATGGTTTATTTTAGGGTCTTATAGGGTTATTGCAGAGGTATGCAATGGAGACCGTTTTTAAGGTGAAATTAATGTAAGGCTTTGTTGCCTGTTCCTTTATACCATACAGCAACAAAAAAAAACACAAAACAACACACCTATCCCTTGTGTAAGGGCTGACTTACAGTCCCTCTCTGCAAGGCTGGGGGGGGGGGAGCCCCTTACCCACGTATCACCCCAAAGTCTCAGCGGTACCTTAACGCAGGTAGCACTTCAGGTCAGTGGTGTCAGTGAAACAACAAATACGGCACGACAAATATATGATATAGTGATAAATTCACGTGCTGCCTCAACACCCGCGTTCGACCCAAAGCGCAATTATAATAACACTAAACCGTTGTGGCGCAAATTGAATTCAACAGTGCAGTGAAAGTGCAAAATACCCAGTGAATAAACGTAAAGGCTGATCACACTTATACTGTTACTCCATAGACTGGACGCCTTTGGGGTGGGGACTCCTTGTAGACCTCGTACAGAGAAGACGCACATGCATAGATTGTACTGTAGAGCATTAACGTTTTACTTATAACAGACAACGCAGAGGGGAAAGGGACAACTCACACTCTCCCCGCTGGTAAAAAGCACTGAGTGACTCTGGGCGCACTCCAACCCTCCTCCCGGATCTGCTTCCCGGCGTGCGTGTGCGCACGTGCGCGGTCTCCCTGGTTCCGCGGCTTCCACTCCCGTCTGGGATCCCCTACGCTTCACGCGTCACGAGCATCGGCCGCCTCAGCCAATCAGATCCTTCACGGAGCAGAGTTGGTACGGTGGCCTCTGACGCCACAAAAAGCCCAACGCGTTTCGTCTTTTGACTTCTTCTGGGGTCATGCTCAATGCTCTCTGCAGCCTATCTATATACTGAACACTGTTATATTATTGTATCTATATATTTTCTATATTAAGTAGGATAGCAATATATATATATATATATATATATATATATATATATATATATATATATATATATATATATATATATATATATATATATATATATATATATTATTAAGGTTATGGTGGGTAAAAAAAAGTGACAAAAACCCTCCACAGTAAAGCATAAAGCAACTGTAAATATTACTGTATGTTCATTTGCATGTCTTAGACAGGTCTGCAACCCTATCTTTCCCCATTATCGCCCAGCACACAGTTTAAAGATATGAGTTAGAAGAGCAGATACAGAATATAATGTGTGGGAACGAGAGTTTGCACAGTAAGGGGCCTATGCAGAGAGCAGCGCTATTTCGAAATTCGCCATTTTTTGGAGAAAATCGCGCAGAAAGCAGCAGAAAATGGCGAGTTCCGAAAAACGCGCCAATTTTTCTTTTCTATTTGTAAAACTCGCCTCGCGGCTGGCGAGAACCTCAATCTCGCCAGTTTTAAAAATATCCGTATGCAGAGAGGCGCGAACGGCATGTAGCGGCTGTTCGCGCCAATAAAATGGCGCGATTGTCTCCTTTTTGCCTCGCCAGAAAAAACTGGCAAGAAGCTGCCGCTCGCGGCCATTGCAAAGGGAAAAAAAAGGCGCAAATTTGTTTTTACACGTTTCTGAAGCGCGCATCTCGCCAATTTAAACTCGCCACACGCATCCATGTTAAACATAGCAGAATTCGCACTTTTCTGCATATTGTGACAAACGGCTTACTCCGGGGCTCCGCCGTCTGTCCGGGACTGTTAGAACACGGTCTTTTAGGGTAGGTTAAATGATGAGACGTCACGTACTGTTCCTTTAAACAGGCTATGCCTGGTTTATTCAGTCCCAGGCACTGAGACTGCCACAGTTTAAACAGAAAACAAAGCCAAACAAAAAGCTGCTCGTCTGAGCGATAACTTAAACTTAGATGTCCCTGACTCAGAGTTGGAAGTGGCTTGTCCACTTCCACCAACAAAATAAGTACCTTTGCAGTCTTTAGACAAACTAACAGAATGAATGAAGCGATTTGGGAAAGAGGCTTTCTCACCCCTCTGCAGTTCAGCAGCCTTCCAGGCTCTTGGGCGGGGCCCAGAGGAAACAGGAAACAGGTCTTATATACCTGAACTCTAATCAGCATGACAGGTGACAGAAAACAGGCAGCAGACAAACTGTGGAATGGAGTGCCTGTACCACGAGGCTGCCCTGTTCAGCTTAGACAGGACAGAAACTGTTCAGTATCCTGGGAGCCCTGTATATGGAGTTTATTACCAACCCCTGGTTTCTGTCACATATCCTCCCCCCCAGCTCAGACCTCGAGGGGTGAGCGACCATGGATATTAGGGAGTGCATCCTTGACAACCCGTCGGCATTGCCATGTTTGTGCCCCGACCTGTGTTCCACAGAAAATTTAAAGGGCTGTAGGCTTAGGAACCACCTGGTCACCCTAGCGTTCTTCTCCCTATTTTGACACATCCAGGTAAGGGGTGCATGATCTGTGACCAATCGGAACTTTCTCCCCAACAGATAATACTTGAGTGTCTCTACAGCCCACTTTATTGCGAGACACTCTTTCTCGACTATGGAGTAATTTTTCTCCTGGGGATTTAGTTTCCTACTTAAATAAAGGATGGGGTGCTCCTCCCCTTGAGACTCCTGGGAGAGTACCGCCCCCAGCCCTACCTCAGATGCGTCGGTTTGGACTACGAACTCTTTGGAGAAGTCAGGTGTGACCAACACTGGTTGGGCACAGAGAGCTTCTTTCAGGCTTCTAAAGGCCTGTTCGGCTTCGGGGGACCACTTTACCATTAGCGGTCCTCTTGCTTTTGTGAGGTCGGTTAGTGGGGTTGCCTTAGTTGCAAAATTGGGAATAAACCTCCTATAGTAGCCAATTAACCCCAAAAAGGTCCTTACTTGTTTTTTTGTGACTGGCCTTGGCCAATTTTGTATCGCCTCTACTTTGAGTGTTTGTTGTTTGAGTAACCCTCTACCAATAGAATACCCCAGATACTTGGCCTCCTCCAGACGAATAGTGCATTTAGCGGGGTTAGCAGTTAGTCCAGCAGACCGAACTGCGTCGAGCACAGCTTGGACCTTTGGAAGGTGGGACTGCCAATCTTCACTATGGATTACCACATCATCCAGGTAGGCGGCAGCATACCGAGCATGTGGTTTTAAAATTTTATCCATCATTCTTTGGAATGTGGCGGGAGCTCCATGTAAGCCAAAAGGCAGCACCTTATATTGAAAGAGGCCGTCTGGGGTTGAGAAGGCTGTTTTTTCTTTTGCCCTTTCTGTGAGGGGAACCTGCCAGTACCCTTTTGTTAGGTCTAGGGTTGTGAGATATCGGGCTTTGCCCAGTCTCTCTACAAGTTCATCCACCCTGGGCATAGGATAAGTATCAAATTTTGACACCGCGTTTAGTTTCCGGTAGTCATTACAAAACCTTGTTGTACCGTCTGGCTTTGGGACTAAAACTATAGGGCTGTTCCACCCACTTTGGGATTCCTCAATTACGCCTAGTTTTAGCATTTTTTTAACCTCTAAACTTATAGCCTCTCTCTTGGCCTCTGGGATTCGGTACGGTTTAAGGTTAACTCGGACCCCCGGTTCAGAGACTATGTCATGTTTAATTACGTTAGTTTTACCTGGCTGTGTAGAGAAGATTTCTTTGTTCCTTCTCACTAAACTCTGGACCTCTCGTTTCTGATGCACGGACAGTGTTTCAGCTATGCTAACCTCTGGGTCAGTTTCTTGATTCTCTGACGGACCTGGGGGTACTAGGGTTTACAAGACCTCTCTATCTTTCCAGGGCTTGAGTAGGTTTATATGGTAAATTTGCTCAGGTTTCCTCCTACCTGGCTGCCTTACCCTATAATTTACTTCTCCCACTCTTTCCAAGACCTCATATGGCCCATGCCATTTAGCAAGGAATTTACTCTCCACGGTGGGAACCAGAACTAGTACCCTATCACCTGGAAAAAAAATTCTGACCCTAGCACCCTTATTATACGTATTCCTTTGTGCTTCTTGAGCTTTCTCCATGTGTTCCCTCACTATGGGTAGGACTGCAGCAATGCGGTCCTGCATTTGGGCAACATGCTCTATTACACTTCTGTAAGGGGTAACCTCGTGTTCCCAAGTTTCTTTGGCTATATCCAGTAAGCCCCTTGGATGTCGGCCATACAATAGTTCAAACGGGGAGAAGCCTGTGGATGACTGGGGAACTTCCCTAATGGCAAATAACAGGTATGGTAACAAACAGTCCCAGTTTTTCCCATCCTTATCGACCGCCCGGCGTAACATGCTCTTTAAGGTTTTATTGAACCTTTCCACTAAACCATCTGTTTGTGGATGATAGACTGAGGTTCTGAGATGCTTGATTTTTAGGAGTTTACATAGCTCTTTTGTTACTTGGGACATAAATGGTGTTCCCTGGTCAGATAAGATCTCTTTAGGAATTCCGACCCGGGAAAACAGAAGTACTAACTCTTTTGCTATGTTTTTAGCAGAGGTGCTACGTAGGGGAACTGCCTCCGGATATCGGGTAGCATAATCTAATATTACCAATATATGCTGATGTCCCCTAGCAGACTTTATTAGGGGTCCTACTAGATCCATAGCAATCCGGTCAAATGGTACCTCTATTATGGGAAGGGGTACCAATGGGCTGCGGTATGCTTTGAACGGGGCGGTGATCTGACATTCTGGGCATGAGGAACAATAGTTTGTAATTTCTGCCAGAACCCCAGGCCAATAAAAGCTTCGGAGAACCTTTTCTTTTGTCTTTTCCACCCCTAGGTGTCCCCCCAATGGATGACTATGTGCGAGGTGTAATACTATGTTACGGAATGTCCGTGGTACCAACAATTGTTTAGTTGTAACTGATTTTCTTTTATCAACCCGATATACTAGGTCGTTCTCTACCTCGAAGTAGGGGTAAGCAAGTGACCTATCTGGTTGGCCATGAGTACTATTCTGGTCCCGTATATTTCCCCTTGCTACCGCTAATGTGGGGTCCTCCCACTGGGCCTTCTTAAAACTCCCAGGACTGACCTCTAGGTCAGCGAGGGTCTTATCCTGTACTGGGGTGGTAAGTGCCTGATCAACATCTTGATTTGGGGTATTCCCTACCAAAGTAGTGATGGGGAAGGGAATTTCACAGCACTCCTCCTTTTCCCCCTTCTTATTTGGGCCCTCGTCAACCTCCATTTCTGAAAAAGGGAAAGGATTTGTTTCTTCTAACACTTCGTTATGGTCTGCTATTGAACTCTGGGCGCTATTCTGAGCTGGGGACCACATTTTTAGAAAATGGGGAAAGTCGGTCCCTATTAACACATCATGTGCCAGTTTGGGTACAACACCCACCTTGAAATCTAAAGAACCAAATTCTGTTTAAAAAAAAACATCAACAGTGGAATATTCATGATTATCCCCATGTATACAACAAATTGCCACTCTTTGTGAACTGTTTACCTGTTTCTTCTTAATGGGCAATAGGTATTCGGACACTAGTGTGACCATACTCCCAGAGTCAAGAAGTGCCCGAACCCTCTTACCATTAACCTTTACAAATGCCCACAGATGGTTATTCAAGGGGTCCTCTGGGCTAGGGCCCATACATTGGGAAAACAGCGAATAAGGTTCCACGCTGTTGCACTGCATGGGCTCATCATTTAGTGGGCAGATTTTTGCTGTGTGGCCCCTCTCATGACAATTTACACATTTAGGTACATAGTCTGTGTCCCACTTAGAGCCTTTTCCCGGCTCCCCATGTTGGCTATTGCCCTTAGTGTGCGAACCACTGTTGCTGGAGCGGCGTGAAGGTGGTCGCCGCTCTTCAGCGCCCCTTAACCCCGGTACCCTTTTACCGTCTCTGGAAGAGTCCTGGAACCTCGGGTAGTGGGGTTGCTCCACGACTGTGGGTTGCGGGTGCTCTTCTGCTGCACTGTACCTTTCAACAAGGGCCACAAGCTCATCCGCATTGTGGGGGTCACTCTGACTGACCCAACGGCGTAAGGCAGAGGGAAGTTTCCTCAAGAACTGGTCCATGACCAACCGTTCCACGATGTGGCTTGCTGAGTTGATCTCGGGTTGTAGCCACTTCCGGGCGAGGTGGATGAGGTCATACATCTGGCTTCGGGTGGCTTTATCCATCGTGAAGGACCATGCGTGAAACCTTTGGGCACGAACAGCCGTGGTTACGCCGAGGCGGGCGAGGATCTCGAACTTCAATTTTGCATAGACGTTAGCTTCGGCTGGCTCTAGATCAAAGTAAGCCTTCTGGGGTTCGCCGCTTAGGAAGGGTGCGATTAGACCAGCCCACTCAGCTTCTGGCCATCCCTCTCTCTGTGCCGTGCGTTCAAACGTGAGAAGATAGGCTTCCACATCATCCGAGGGTCCCATCTTCTGAAGGTAGTGGCTTGCCCTGGTCATTTTCGGAACTGGGGCTGCCTCTGCCAGTGGAAGGTTACTGATAGTCCCCCTCAGGATCTCGAGTTCCTGCTGTAAGCCCTGAGCGAACCGCTTTTGCTCCTCTCTCAGCAGGCGGTTTGTCTCTTGCTGGTTTGCATTAGTCTCTTGCTGGGCTATTAACAGCTGTCGCTGGGTTTCACTCGCCTGTTGCTGGGCTTCATTCGCGTCTTTCTGGACAGCGACATTGCGTACCAGCGCACTCACCACGTCTTCCATCTTGTTTGGAGAGAGAGAAAAAAAAACCTTCTTTTTTTTTTTTTTTTTTTTTTTTTTTTAAAGTTCTTTAACCCCCAGACCTTTCAGTGTTCTGCCCGCATTCTCCACCATATGTGACAAACGGCTTACTCCGGGGCTCCGCCGTCTGTCCGGGACTGTTAGAACACGGTCTTTTAGGGTAGGTTAAATGATGAGACGTCACGTACTGTTCCTTTAAACAGGCTATGCCTGGTTTATTCAGTCCCAGGCACTGAGACTGCCACAGTTTAAACAGAAAACAAAGCCAAACAAAAAGCTGCTCGTCTGAGCGATAACTTAAACTTAGATGTCCCTGACTCAGAGTTGGAAGTGGCTTGTCCACTTCCACCAACAAAATAAGTACCTTTGCAGTCTTTAGACAAACTAACAGAATGAATGAAGCGATTTGGGAAAGAGGCTTTCTCACCCCTCTGCAGTTCAGCAGCCTTCCAGGCTCTTGGGCGGGGCCCAGAGGAAACAGGAAACAGGTCTTATATACCTGAACTCTAATCAGCATGACAGGTGACAGAAAACAGGCAGCAGACAAACTGTGGAATGGAGTGCCTGTACCACGAGGCTGCCCTGTTCAGCTTAGACAGGACAGAAACTGTTCAGTATCCTGGGAGCCCTGTATATGGAGTTTATTACCAACCCCTGGTTTCTGTCACAATATGGAGAATAAAACTCTCCAAAAAAGCTACTTTTTAATAAATTCGCCAATTTTAAAATTCGCTGCTCTCTGCATAGGCCCCTTAGTCTTATCTCTAACATATACAGCCTGTCACTCTGTTTCAACTAATACATTGTATACCATTAGTTTCAAGCTGCCCATAAGAATCCTTTCATGAGACAGCATGAGCAACTGTGCAACATTTTTACCTATTGTGTGCTGAATACTGTATATATATGCCCGGGATGTAAATGCGTAATACAGTAGGTAGTATTATTTATAAATCGTGGAACAATAGGTGAGTATTTGTTGTAAAGGTTGGATAATAATGTTGAAAAGAAAGATGGAATAAAATGTAATACGATGTTGTTTAAAAATGTTTTATTGTAAACACACCACAGTACAATGTATATTTTGGTGACATAACAGATGTAAAAATGTGAGGTGTGTGTCCTGCTAGGGTGTGAGGCGGCGGGTGGCGCGTGGGTTGTGAGTGCTGTCTGTGAGTGGGGGTCCTGCTAGGGTGTGAGGCGGCGGGTGGCGCGTGGGTTGTGAGTGCTGTCTGTGAGTGAGGGTCCTGCTAGGGTGTGAGGCGGCGGGTGGCGCGTGGGTTGTGAGTGCTGTCTGTGAGTGGGGGTCCTGCTAGGGTGTGAGGCGGTGGGTCAGTGATGTCGGTGCGTAGGGGCGGGAGGCAGCAGGTGTGTGTGGCGGCAGGTATGTGTCGAGTGTGGCGGGTGTCTGTTGAGTGCGTGCAGCGGCTGTGAGGCGGCGGGTGAAAGGCAGAGGCGGGCGGAGTAAGGGTGGGTGAAAGGCAGAGGCGGGTGGGCGCGAAAGCAGAGGCGGGAAGGCAGGGGTGGGTAGGCGGGAAGGCGGGCAGGAAGGCGAAGGGTGGTGGGAAGGGGTGGAGGAGGGGGGGAGGGGGGAGGGGGGAAGGGGTTGGGAGGGGGGGAAGGGGGTAAGGGGGTGGGGGGGGTAAGGGGGTGGAGGGGGAGGGGGAGTGGGAGGGGGGAGGGGGAGGGGGAGGGGGGGAGGGGGAGTGGGAGGGGGGGAGGGGGGGAGGGGGGTGGGAGGGGAGTAGGGGGGAGGGAAAGGGGAGGAGGGGAAGGGAAAGGGGAGGAGGGGGGGAAAGGGGAGCGGAGGGGGGAAGGAAAGGGGAGCGGATTTGGGGAGGAAAGGGGAGCGGAGGGGGGAGGAAAGGGGAGAGGAGGGGGGGAGGAAAGGGGAGCGGAGGGGGGAGGAAAGGGGAGCGGGGGGGGAGAAAGAGGAGCGGGGGGGAGAAAGGGGAGCGGGGGGGGGAGAAAGGGGAGCGGGGGGGAGAAAGGGGAGCGGGGGGGAGAAAGGGGAGTGGGGGGGAGAAACGGGAGTGGGGGGGAAAAAGGGGAGTGGGGGGGAGAAAGGGGAGTGGGGGGGGAGAAAGGGGAGTGGGGGGGGAAAGGGGAGTGTGGGGGAGAAACGGGAGTGGGGGGAGAAAGGGGAGTGGGGGGGAGAAAGGGGAGTGGGGGGGAGAAAGGGGAGTGGGAGGGGGGGAAAGGGGAGGGGGGGAAAGGGGAGGGGGGGAAAGGGGAGTGGGGGAAAGGGGAGTGGGGGAGGGGGGGAAAGGGGAGGGGGGAAAGGGGAGTGGGGGGAGGGGGGGGGAAAGGGGAGTGGGGGAGGGGGGTGGAGAGCAGTGGGCATATGTATTGTCATAATTTATGTATGCCCCCCCCCCCCTCCGGGTATCCGTCCCCCCGCTGGTTCGGCGGGTGTTCGCTCCCTCGTTCCCCGTGACTCGCCCCCCCCCCCCCCCGTTCCCCGTGATTTGCGGCTTGCCCCCCCCCCCGTTCCCCGTGACTCGCGCTCCCCCCCCCGTTCCCCGTGACTCGCGCTCCCCCCCGTTCCCCGTGACTCGCCCCCCCCCTGTTCCCTGTGACTCTCCCCCCCCCCGTTCCCCATGACTCCCCCCCCCCCCCCCCCGTTCCTCGTGACTCGCGCTCCCCCCCCCCGGCGCCCGCTTTCCCCCGATGTGCCGTCCGGCTGAGTGAG
Organism: Ascaphus truei; assembly: GCF_040206685.1. Lineage (NCBI taxonomy): Eukaryota > Metazoa > Chordata > Amphibia > Anura > Ascaphidae > Ascaphus > Ascaphus truei. The sequence continues at coordinate 96,123 of NW_027456082.1, read as the reverse complement.
GCGTGTGCAGGCGGCGGCAGGAAGCACCCTGTGTAGGGCCTGTGTGGGGCCTGTGTGGGCCTGAGGCACGAGGCTCCGCGCCTGAAATAGGAGCGTTACTGGCAGTGGTGTGCCTTACCTGAGGGGGAGGTAGCGCCGGGGAGGTAAGGGAGCGGCTGGGGTAGGAGGGCCGCGCTTCCCCTCCGTCTGGAGCCGGTGCAGGGCGGCGCACGTGATGGGGGACGGACGGACGGACAGAGGGTGGGACGGATAGAGGGGGGGAGGGGGGGGTGGTGTGTGTGTGTGTGTGTGTCCTGTCTGTCTATCTGTGTCCTGTCTGTGTATCTCAGTGTGTGTGTGTGTGTGTGTGTGTGTATCTTTGTGTGTGTCTCAGTGTCCTGCCTGTGTGTGTCTCCGTGTGTGTATCTCTGTGTGAGTGTATGTGTGTGTCCGGCCAATGAGAGGTGTGTGGGGGCGGACCAAGGGAGCCAATGAGATTGCCGCTAGGGACACAGGGAGGGACACAGGGAGACACATACAGACACGGACACATAGAACACTTTCACAAATATATAGTAGATATGGGGGTTATATGATTTATATTACATGGGGTTATATAATTTATATTATATATTATATAGGGGTTTATGGAGTTATATGGGGTTATATGATTTATATTATATAGGGTTATATAGGGTTATAGGAGGAGGAATTGCCTGCTGGGTAAAGACACGGACTCTGATAACAATGACACTGAGTGTGAAGCAGGGGACCCTGATTGAATTCCCGGTGTCACCTCCTTGTGACCTTGGGCAAGTCACTTAATCTCCCTGTGCCTCAGGCACGAAAAACATAGGGTGTAAGAGAAGAGCGGGATTTCCTGATTTTGAGAGGAGCAGGATTTCCTGATTTGAGAAGAGCAGGATTTCATGACTTTGAGAAGAGCGGGATTTCATGACTTTGAGAAGAGTGGGATTTCATGACTTTGAGAAGAGCGGCCCACCTCATTGCCTTAGTACCCCTCCCTATACAAACACACAGATACCCAGCAAGCTCTCAGAACCCCCCCCAAATTACCACAAAATATATATGTATGTATATAAGTGTCAAAAGGAGTGCTACTGGACGTGGCTAATTGTATAAAACAAGAAACAAAGACGTCCAGAGCAACATCCAACGTGACAAAAATACACAGTGAAATACCTATATATCTCTTGAAAAAAGGGTTATTTAGTTAACGCTCTGGCCAAAGCGTATAAGCCTGCGAGCCACTTTCAAGGTATGACCATAATATCGCAGATCCTATGCACCCCAACATCATCTGCCCTCCTCAGCACCTTGTAACACGCTCCAACATCCTGCTCCTCTCCTCACTGCCTTAATACCTCTTTGTGATGGTGCGGCCTCTGATTTAGGGTCAGTAAGGAGTTCACACCAACTTCTTTATTTCCCAGGTTGGGAAATATACAAGTATCAGCAGTGCACATCAACAAAGCAAAATAGCATACTTCTGCCAAACAACAAAGCGATCTGTTTGGTGCTGGGTGAGACTCTAGGTTGTTCCCCAGAGAAGCACTCTGGGAACCTATCTAAGTTTGGTGCCGGGTGAGACTCCGGCTGTTCCCCAGAGGAGCACTCTGAGACCTTATCTAAGTTTGGTGCTGGGTGAGCCTCCGGCTGTTCCCCAGAGGAGCACTCTGAGACCTTATCTAAGTTTGGTGCTGGGTGAGCCTCCGGCTGTTCCCCAGAGGAGCACTCTGAGGCCTTATCTAAGTTTGGTGCCGGGTGAGACTCCGGCTGTTCCCCAGAGAAGCACTCTGGGAACCTATCTAAGTTTGGTGCTGGGTGAGACTCCTGCTGTTCCCCAGAGAAGCACTCTGAGGCCTTATCTAAGTTTGGTGCCGGGTGAGACTCTGGCTGTTCCCCAGAGAAACACTCTGAGAACTTATCTAAGTTTGGTGCCAGGTGAGACTCCTGCTGTTCCACAGAGAAGGGGGTGGGAGGTAGGAGGGGGAGGGGGGAAGGGGGGTGGGAGGGGAGGAGGGAAAGGGGAGGAGGGGGGGGAAAGGGGAGCGGAGGGGGGGAGGAAAGGGGAGCGGAGGGGGGGAGGAAAGGGGAGAGGAGGGGGGAGGAAAGGGGAGAGGAGGGGGGAGGAAAGGGGAGAGGAGGGGGGAGGAAAGGGGAGAGGAGGGGGGAGGAAAGGGGAGCGGAGGGGGGAGGAAAGGGGAGCGGAGGGGGGAGGAAAGGGGAGGAAAGGGGAGCGGAGGGGGGAGGAAAGGGGAGCAGGGGGAGAAAGGGGAGCAGGGGGGAGAAAGGGGAGCGGGGGGGAGAAAGGGGAGCGGGGGGGGAGAAAGGGGAGGGGGGGGGGAGAAAGGGGAGTGGGGGGGAGAAAGGGGAGTGGGGGGAGAAAAGGGAGTGGGGGGGAGAAAGGGGAGTGGGGGGGAGAAAGGGGAGTGGGGGGGGGAGAAAGGGGAGTGGGGGGGGAGAAAGGGGAGTGGGGGGGGGAGAAAAGGGGAGTGGGGGGGGAGAAAGGGGAGTGGGGGGGGAGAAAGGGGAGTGGGTGGGGGGGAAAGGGGAGTGGGGAAAGGGGAGTGGGGGGGGGAAAGGGGAGTGGGGGAGGGGGGGAATGGGAAGGGGAGGGGGGGGAAAGGGGAGGGGGGGAAAGGGGAGGGGGGAAAGGGGAGGGGGGGAGGGGGGGAAAGGGGAGTGGGGGAGAGGGGGAAAGGGGAGGGGGAAAGGGGAGTGGGGGAGGGGGGGGGAAAGGGGAGTGGGGGAGGGGGGGAAAGGGGAGGGGGGAGTAAGGGGGGAACTGCAGGAGGCAGGGAAGGAGCAGAGGGGATGGAGGATTGGAGAGTACTTACTCTCGTACTCTCCAACAGATCCCCTGGCAGAAAAAATGGCCGTTCGTTGGGGGCGGGCTCATATAGAGCCTGGCCGCGCGCCCACAAAGCCTGGGAGCGCGCGCCAATCAGCTGGCAGGTAGGGGGAGTTTTTTTTGTGTGTTTGTTTCAGCGCGAGCGCGGGAAAAACAGCAGCGCGAGCGGGGGAAATGTAAAAAAACAAACGTGTTCTGCATGTGCCAATATTTACTCACCCGGGGATTAAATCCACCCGCCCCGGGCGTGTAAATGTATAGGATTGTCGAACACTGTATATATATATATATATATCAGAGCTAGGAAAGAGACACACAGTATCAGACAAGAATCATAACAACTGTTTAAAATAACAGACAGAGCTATAACACAGGATCACACCTATATATACAGTACATGTTTTTATACACTGATAATAAAATACAATACAATCAAACTTTATTTAATACAACTATTTAAAAAAAACTAACATACACACATATAAATGCATTTATTAAAAGTGATGATAATTGATCTGTACATTGGACTAACACCTTCCCTATAAATACACAAACCCCCCTTTCCTGCACACATTATTACTCCGGCTGGAAAGGTAGAAAACGACAAAAAAAACGTGTTTAAATCAATTCCAAACCCAGATAATATAACACAACCACACAACTGGTGGGGATTCAACTATTGAAATGTTGGACCTTTTAAATGTAGATGACGAGAAAGATTACTATGAATACAAGGGTCATGGAAGCAGGCTTTTTCTAACCGTCCTAATCAGCCAGGTGGAGTCTGGTTGATTGCCTGTGCAAGTAACCAGCACACTGCTGGATTTAGAGGCGGTTTCTCTCAAACAGTGAAGTCCCTGTTACAAGGTCATATAGGGTTATATGGGGACATATGATTTATATGATATAGGGTTACATAGGGTTACAGGAGGATGAATTACTCAGTGGGTTAACAGCATGATCCCTGGCATGGGGTAAGGAGTCTTGGGTAAGGATGGTTTATGTTAGGGTCTTATAGGGTATATGATGTCATATAGGGTTATATGATTTATACTATGATGTATGATATTGGGTTTTATGGAGTTATATAGTGTTATATGGGAGTTATATGATTGATATTATATAGGGTTATATGATTTATATTATATAGGGTTATATGGGGGTTATATGATTTATATTACACTAGCTGAGAGACCCGGCGTTGCCCGGGATGTAAATGCGTAATAGGTAGTATTATTTATAAATTGTGGAACAATCGGTGAGTATTTGTTGTAAAGGTTGGATAATAATGTTGAAAAGAAAGATGGAATAAAATGTAATACGATGTTGTTTAAAAATGGTTTATTGTAAACACACCACAGTACAATGTATATTTTGGTGACATAACAGATGTAAAAATGTGAGGCGTGTGTCCTGCTAGGGTGTGAGGCGGCGGGTGGCGCGTGGGTTGTGAGTGCTGTCTGTGAGTGGGGGTCCTGCTAGGGTGTGAGGCGGCAGGTGGCACATGGGTTGTGAGTGCTGTCTGTGAGTGGGGGTTCTGCTAGGGTGTGAGGTGGCAGGTGGCGCGTGGGTTGTGAGTGCTCTCTGTGAGTGGGGGTCCTGCTAGGGTGTGAGGCGGTGGGTCAGTGATGTCGGTGCTTAGGGGCGGGAGGCAGCAGGTGTGTGTGGCGGCAGGTATGTGTTGAGTGTGGCGGGTGTCTGTTGAGTGCGTGCAGCGGCTGTGAGGCGGTGGGTGAAAGGCAGAGGCGGGCGGAGTAAGGGTGGGTGAAAGGCAGAGGCGGGTGGGCGCGAAAACAGATGCGGGAAGGCAGGGGTGGGTAGGCGGGAAGGCGGGCAGGAAGGCGAAGGGTGGTGGGAAGGGGTGGAGATGGGGGGGACGGGTGGGAGGATAGGGGAGCGGAGGGGGGGAGGAAAGTGGAGCGGAGGGGGGGGAAAGGGGAGCGGAGGGGGGGAAATGGGAGCGGAGGGGGGAAAGGGGAGCGGAGGGGGGAAAGGGGAGCAGGGGGGGAAAGGGGAGCGGGGGGGGGGGAAGGGAGCGGAGGGGGGCAGAAAAGGGGAGCAGAGGGGTGGGGGGAAAGGGGGAACGGAAGGGGGGGGAAAGGGGAGCGGAGGGGGGGAAAGGGGAGCGGGGGGGGAAAGGGGAGCGGAGGGGGGGGGAAAGGGGAGCGGAGGGGGGGGGGAAGGGGAGCGGACGGGGGGGAAAGGGGAGCGGAGGGGGGGAAAGGGGAGCGGAGGGGGGGGAAAGGGGAGCGGAGGGGGGGAAAGGGGAGCGGAGGGCGGGGGGAAATGGGAGCGGAGGGGGGGGGAAAGGGGAGCGGAGGGCGGGGGGAAAAGGGGAGCGGAGGGCGGGGGGAAAAGGGAGCGGAGGGCGGGAGAAAAGGGAGCGGAGGGCGGGGGGGGGGAAAGGGAGCGGAAGGTGGGGGAAAAGAGAGCGGAGGGCGGGGGAAAAGGGGAGTGGAGGGCGGGGGGAAAAGGGGAGTGGAGGGCGGGGGGAAAAGGGGAGCGGAGGGCAGGGGAAAAGGGGAGCGGAGGGCGGGGGGAAAAGGGGAGCGGAGGGCGGGGGGGAAAAGGGAGCAGAGGGCGGGGGGAAAAGGGGAGCGGAGAGCGGAGGGAAAAGGGAGCGGAGGGAAAAGGGAGCGGAGGCGGGGGGAAAAGGGAGCGGAGGGCGGGGAGCGGAGTGCGGGGGAAAAGGGAGCGGAGGGGGAGAAAGGGGAGGAGGGGGAAGGGGAGTGGGGGGGGAAAGTGGAGTGGTGGGGGGAAAGTGGAGTGGGGGGGGGAAGGGTAGTGGGGGGGGAAGGGGAGTGGGGGGGAAAGGGGAGTGGGGGGGTGAAAGGGGAGTGGGGGGGAAAGGGGAGTGGGGGGGTGAAAGGGGAGTGGGGGGGGGAAAGGGGAGTGGGGGGGGAAAGGGGAGTGAGTGAGGGGGGGAAGGGGAGTGGGGGGAAGGGGGAGTGGGGGAGGGGGGGGATGGGGAGTGGGGGAGGGGGTGGGGGAAGGGGAGTGGGGAGGGGGGGAAAGGGGAGTGGGGGAGGGGGGGGGAAGGGTAGTGGGGGAGTGAGGGGGGGGAAGGGTAGTGGGGGAGTGGGGGGGGGGGGTGGGGGGGGGAGTGGGGGAGTGGGATGGGGTGGAAAGGGGAGTGGGGGAGGGAAAGGGGAGTGGGTGAGGGGGGGGAAAGGGGAGTGGGGGGGTGGGGGGAAAGGGGAGTGGGGGAGGGAAAGGGGAGTGGGTGAGGGGGGGGGAAAGGGGAGTGGGGGAGGGGGATGGAGAGCAGTGGGCATATGTATTGTCATAATTTATGTATGTGCATGCCCCCCCCTCCTGGTTCGGCGGGTGGTCGCTCCCTCGTTCCCCATGACTCGCCCCCCCCCCCCGTTCCCCGTGACTCGCCCCCCCCCCCCCATTCCCCGTGACTCGCGGCCCCGCCCCCCCCCCCATTCCCCGTGACTCGTGCTCCCCCCCCCGTTCCCCGTGACTCGCGCTCCCCCCCCCCCCCCGGCGGCCGCTTGTGCCGTCCAGCTGAGTGAGGCTCGTGCAGGCGGCGGTAGGAAGCGCCCTGTGTGGGCCTGAGGCTGAGGCGGGACGCGCAGTGACTTACCTGAAGGGGAGGTAGCGCCGGGGAGGTAAGGGAGCGGCTGGGTAGGAGGGCCGCGCTTCCCGTCCGGAGCCGGTGCAGTGCGGCGCACGTGATGGGGGACGGACGGATGGACAGAGGGGTGGTGTGTGTGTGTGTGTGTGTGTGTGTGTGTGTGTGTGTGTGTGTATGTGTGTGTGTGTGTGTGTGTGTGTGTGTGTGTGTGTGTGTGTGTGTGTGTGTGTGTGTGTGTGTGTGTGTGTGTGTGTGTGTGTGTGTGTGTGTGTGTGTGTGTGTGTGTGTGTGTGTGTGTGTGACCGGCCAATGAGAGGTGTGCTGGGGCGGGCCAAGGGGAGCCAATCTGATTGCCGCTAGGGACACAGGGAAGGACACAGGGAGACACATACATACAGACAGACAACGACACATAGGACACTTTGAGAAATATATAGTAGATAGGGTAATATGGGGTTATATAATTTATATTATATATTATATGGGGGTTTATGGAGTTATATAGGGTCATATGGGAGTTATATGATTGATATTATATAGGGTTATATGGAGTTATATAGGGTTATATGATTTATATAATATAGGGTTATATGGGGGTTATATGATTTATATTACATGGGGTTATATAATTTATATTATATATTATATAGGGGTTTATGGAGTTATATGGGGTTATATTATTTATATTATATAGGGTTATATAGGGTTATAGGAGGAGGAATTGCCTGCTGGGTAAAGACACGGACTCTGATAACAATGACACTGAGTGTGAAGCAGGGGACCCTGATTGAATTCCCGGTGTCACCTCCTTGTGACCTTGGGCAAGTCACTTAATCTCCCTGTGCCTCAGGCACGAAAAACATAGGGTGTAAGAGAAGAGCGGGATTTCCTGATTTTGAGAGGAGCGGGATTTTCCTGATTTTGAGAGGAGCAGGATTTCCTGATTTGAGAAGAGCGGGATTTCATGACTTTGAGAAGAGCGGGATTCATGACTTTGAGAAGAGTGGGATTTCATGACTTTGAGAAGAGCGGCCCTCCTCATTGCCTTAGTACCCCTCCCTATACAAACACACAGATACCCAGCAAGCTCTCAGAACCCCCCCAAATTACCACAAAATATATATATGTATATAAGTGTCAAAAGGAATGCTACTGGACGTGGCTAATTGTATAAAACAAGAAACAAAGACGTCCAGAGCAACATCCAACGTGACAAAAATACACAGTGAAATACCTATATATCTCTTGAAAAAAGGGTTATTTAGTTAACGCTCTGGCCAAAGCGTATAAGCCTGCGAGCCACTTTCAAGGCATGACCATAATATCGCAGATCCTATGCACCCCAACATCATCTGCTCTCCTCAGCACCTTGTAACACGCTCCAACATCCTGCTCCTCTCCTCACTGCCTTAATACCCCTTTGTGATGGTGCAGCCTCTGATTTAGGGTCAGTAAGGAGTTCACACCAACTTCTTTATTTCCCAGGTTGGGAAATATACAAGTATCAGCAGTGCACATCAACAAAGCAAAATAGCATACTTCTGCCAAACAACAAAGCAATCTGTTTGGTGCTGGGTGAGACTCTAGGTTGTTCCCCAGAGAAGCACTCTGGGAACCTATCTAAGTTTGGTGCCGGGTGAGACTCCAGCTGTTCCCCAGAGGAGCACTCTGAGACCTTATCTAAGTTTGGTGCTGGGTGAGCCTCCGGCTGTTCCCCAGAGGAGCACTCTGAGACCTTATCTAAGTTTGGTGCTGGGTGAGCCTCCGGCTGTTCCCCAGAGAAGCACTCTGAGACCTTATCTAAGTTTGGTGCTGGGTGAGACTCCGGCTGTTCCCCAGAGGAGCACTCTGGGAACCTATCTAAGTTTGGTGCTGGGCGAGACTCTGGCTGTTCCCCAGAGAAGCACTCTGAGACCTTATCTAAGTTTGGTGCCGGGTGAGACTCTGGCTGTTCCCCAGAGGAGCACTCTGAGACCTTATCTAAGTTTGGTGCTGGGTGAGACTCCGGCTGTTCCCCAGAGGAGCACTCTGAGGCCTTATCTAAGTTTGGTGCTGGGTGAGCCTCCGGCTGTTCCCCAGAGGAGCACTCTGGGAACCTATCTAAGTTTGGTGCTGGGCGAGACTCTGGCTGTTCCCCAGAGAAGCACACTGAGACCTTATCTAAGTTTGGTGCTGGGTGAGACTCTGGCTGTTCCCCAGAGAAGCACTCTGAGGCCTTATCTAAGTTTGGTGCTGGGTGAGCCTCCGGCTGTTCCCCAGAGGAGCACTCTGAGACCTTATCTAAGTTTGGTGCCGGGTGAGACTCTGACTGTTCCCCAGAGGAGCACTCTGAGAACTTATCTAAGTTTGGTGCTGGGCGAGACTCCGGCTGTTCCCCAGAGAAGCACACTGAGACCTTATCTAAGTTTGGTGCCGGGTGAGACTCCTGCTGTTCCCCAGAGAAGCACTCTGAGGCCTTATCTAAGTTTGGTGCCGGGTGAGACTCTGGCTGTTCCCCAGAGAAGCACTCTGAGAACTTATCTAAGTTTGGTGCCGGGTGAGACTCCTGATGTTCCCCAGAGAAGCACTCTGAGAACTTATCTAAGTTTGGTGCCGGGTGAGACTCCTGCTGTTCCACAGAGAAGCACTCTGAGAACCTATCTAATATTGGTGACGGGTGAGACTCCGGCTGTTCCCCAGAGAAGCACTCTGGGAACTTATCTAAGTTTGGTGCTGGGTGAGACTCCGGCTGTTCCACAGAGAAGCACTCTGAGAACCTATCTAAGATTGGTGACGGGTGAGACTCCGGCTGTTCCCCAGAGAAGCACTCTGGGAACCTATCTAAGTTTGGTGCTGGGTGAGACTCCTGCTGTTCCCCAGAGAAGCAATCTGAGGCCTTATCTAAGTTTGGTGCCGGGTGAGACTCTGGCTGTTCCCCAGAGAAACACTCTGAGAACTTATCTAAGTTTGGTGCCGGGTGAGACTCCTGCTGTTCCACAGAGAATCGGGTGGGAGGTAGGAGGGGGAGGGGGGAAGGGGGTTGGGAGGGGAGGAGGGGGGAGGGAAAGGGGAGGAGGGGGGGAAAGGGGAGCGGAGGGGGGGAGGAAAGGGGAGCGGAGGGGGGGGAGGAAAGGGGAGAGGAGGGGGGAGGAAAGGGGAGAGGAGTGGGGAGGAAAGGGGAGAGGAGGGGGGAGGAAAGGGGAGAGGAGGGGGGAGGAAAGGGGAGCGGAGGGGGGAGGAAAGGGGAGCGGAGGGGGGAGGAAAGGGGAGGAAAGGGGAGCGGAGGGGGGAGGAAAGGGGAGCGGGGGGGGAGAAAGAGGAGCGGGGGGGGAGAAAGGGGAGCAGGGGGGAGAAAGGGGAGCAGGAGGGGAGAAAGGGGAGCGGGGGGGAGAAAGGGGAGCGGGGGGGAGAAAGGGGAGTGGGGGGGGAGAAAGGGGAGTGGGGGGGGAGAAAGGGGAGTGGGGGGGAGAAAAGGGAGTGGGGGGGGGAGAAAGGGGAGTGGGGGGGGAGAAAGGGGAGTGGGGGGGAGAAAGGGGAGTGGGGGGGGAGAAAGGGGAGTGGGGGGGGGAGAAAGGGGAGTGGGGGGGGAGAAAGGGGATTGGGGGGGGGAGAAAGGGGAGTGGGGGGGGAGAAAGGTGAGTGGGTGGGGGGGAAAGGGGAGTGGGGAAAGGGGAGTGGGGGGGGGGAAGGGGAGTGGGGGAAGGGGGGGAATGGGAAGGGGAGGGGGGGAAAGGGGAGGGGGGAAAGGGGAGGGGGAGGGGGGGAGGGGGGGAAAGGGGAGTGGGGGAGGGGGGGAAAGGGGAGGGGGAAAGGGGAGTGGGGGAGGGGGGGGGATAGGGGAGTGGGGGAGGGGGGGAAAGGGGAGGGGGGAAAGGGGAGTGGGGGAGGGGGGGAAAAGGGGAGTGGGGGAGAGGGGGGGGGAAAGGGGGGAGGGGGGGGAAAGGGGAGTGGGGGAGGGGGGTGGAGAGCAGTGGGCATATGTATTGTCATAATTTATGTATGCCCCCCCCCCCTCCGGGCATCCGTCCCCCCGCTGGTTTGGCGGGTGTTCGCTCCCTCGTTCCCCGTGACTCGCCCCCCCCCCTGTTCCCCGTGATTTGCGGCTTGCCCCCCCCGTTCCCCGTGACTCGCGCTCCCCCCCCCGTTCCCCGTGACTCGCGCTCCCCCCCGTTCCCCGTGACTCGCCCCCCCCCCGTTCCCGGTGATTCGCCCCCCCCCCGTTCCCCATGACTCGCCCCCCCCCCCCCCCGTTCCTCGTGACTCGCGCTCCCCCCCCCCGGCGCCCGCTTTCCCCCGATGTGCCATCCGGCTGAGTGAGGCGTGCAGGCGGCGGCAGGAAGCGCCCTGTGTGGGGCCTGTGTGTTCCTGTGTGGGCCTGAGGCACGAGGCTCCGCGCCTGAAATAGGAGCGTTACTGGCAGTGGTGTGCCTTACCTGAGGGGGAGGTAGCGCCGGGGAGGTAAGGGAGCGGCTGGGGTAGGAAGGCCGCGCTTCCCCTCCGTCTGGAGCCGGTGCAGGGCGGCGCACGTGATGGGGGACGGACGGACGGACAGAGGGGGGGGGACGGATAGAGGGGGGGAGGGGGGTGGTGTGTGTGTGTGTGTGTCCTGTCTGTCTATCTGTGTCCTGTCTGTGTATCTCAGTGTGTGTGTGTGTGTGTATCTTTGTGTGTGTCTCAGTGTCCTGCCTGTGTGTGTCTCCGTGTGTGTATCTCTGTGTGAGTGTATGTGTGTGTCCGGCCAATGAGTCTTGTGCGGGGGCGGGCCAAGGGAGCCAATGAGATTGCCGCTAGGGACACAGGGAGGGACACAGGGAGACACATACAGACACGGACACATAGAACACTTTCACAAATATATAGTAGATATGGGGGTTATATGATTTATATTACATGGGGTTATATAATTTATATTATATATTATATAGGGGTTTATGGAGTTATATGGGGTTATATGATTTATATTATATAGGGTTATATAGGGTTATAGGAGGAGGATTTGCCTGGTGGGTAAAGACACGGACTCTGATAACAATGACACTGAGTGTGAAGCAGGGGACCCTGATTGAATTCCCGGTGTCACCTCCTTGTGACCTTGGGCAAGTCACTTAATCTCCCTGTGCCTCAGGCACGAAAAACATAGGGTGTAAGAGAAGAGCGGGATTTCCTGATTTTGAGAGGAGCGGGATTTCCTGATTTTGAGAGGAGCAGGATTTCCTGATTTGAGAAGAGCGGGATTTCATGACTTTGAGAAGAGCGGGATTTCATGACTTTGAGAAGAGTGGGATTTCATGACTTTGAGAAGAGCGGCCCTCCTCATTGCCTTAGTACCCCTCCCTATACAAACACACAGATACCCAGCAAGCTCTCAGAACCCCCCCCAAATTACCACAAAATATATATATGTATATAAGTGTCAAAAGGAGTGCTACTGGACGTGGCTAATTGTATAAAACAAGAAACAAAGACGTCCAGAGCAACATCCAACGTGACAAAAATACACAGTGAAATACCTATATATCTCTTGAAAAAAGGGTTATTTAGTTAACGCTCTGGCCAAAGCGTATAAGCCTGCGAGCCACTTTCAAGGCATGACCATAATATCGCAGGTCCTATGCACCCCAACATCATCTGCCCTCCTCAGCACCTTGTAACACGCTCCAACATCCTGCTCCTCTCCTCACTGCCTTAATACCCTTTTGTGATGGTGCGGCCTCTGATTTAGGGTCAGTAAGGAATTCACACCAACTTCTTTATTTCCCAGGTTGGGAAATATACAAGTATCAGCAGTGCACATCAACAAAGCAAAATAGCATACTTCTGCCAAACAACAAAGCGATCTGTTTGGTGCTGGGTGAGCCTCCGGCTGTTCCCCAGAGGAGCACTCTGAGAACTTATCTAAGTTTGGTGCTGGGTGAGACTCTGGCTGTTCCCCAGAGAAGCACTCTGAGGCCTTATCTAAGTTTGGTGCTGGGCGAGACTCCGGCTGTTCCCCAGAGGAGTACTCTGAGACCTTATCTAAGTTTGGTGCCGGGTGAGACTCTGGCTGTTCCCCAGAGAAGCACACTGAGACCTTATCTAAGTTTGGTGCTGGGCGAGACTCCGGCTGTTCCCCAGAGAAGCACTCTGAGACCTTATCTAAGTTTGGTGCCGGGTGAGACTCTGGATGTTCCCCAGAGGAGCACTCTGAGACCTTATCTAAGTTTGGTGCCGGGTGAGACTCTGGATGTTCCCCAGAGGAGCACTCTGAGACCTTATCTAAGTTTGGTGCCGGGTGAGACTCTGGATGTTCCCCAGAGGAGCACTCTGAGACCTTATCTAAGTTTGGTGCCGGGTGAGACTCTGGATGTTCCCCAGAGGAGCACTCTGAGGCCTTATCTAAGTTTGGTGCTGGGTGAGCCTCCGGCTGTTCCCCAGAGGAGCACTCTGAGACCTTATCTAAGTTTGGTGCCGGGTGAGACTCTGGCTGTTCCCCAGAGAAGCACACTGAGACCTTATCTAAGTTTGGTGCCGGATGAGACTCTGGCTGTTCCCCAGAGGAGCACTCTGAGAACTTATCTAAGTTTGGTGCCGGGTGAGACTCTGGCTGTTCCACAGAGAAGCACTCTGAGGCCTTATCTAAGTTTGGTGCCGGGTGAGACGATGACTTGTTCCCCAGAGAAGCACACTGAGACCTTATCTAAGTTTGGTGCTGGGTGAGCCTCCGGCTGTTCCCCAGAGGAGCACTCTGAGACCTTATCTAAGTTTGGTGCTGGGTGAGCCTCCGGCTGTTCCCCAGAGAAGCACTCTGAGACCTTATCTAAGTTTGGTGCCGGGTGAGACTCTGGCTGTTCCCCAGAGAAGCACACTGAGTCCTTATCTAAGTTTGGTGCCGGGTGAGACTCTGACTGTTCCCCAGAGGAGCACTCTGAGAACTTATCTAAGTTTGGTGCTGGGCGAGACTCCGGCTGTTCCCCAGAGAAGCACACTGAGACCTTATCTAAGTTTGGTGCCGGGTGAGACTCCTGCTGTTCCCCAGAGAAGCACTCTGAGGCCTTATCTAAGTTTGGTGCCGGGTGAGACTCTGACTGTTCCCCAGAGGAGCACTCTGAGAACTTATCTAAGTTTGGTGCCGGGTGAGACTCTGACTGTTCCCCAGAGGAGCACTCTGAGAACTTATCTAAGTTTGGTGATGGGTGAGACTCCTGCTGTTCCCCAGAGAAGCACTCTGGGAACCTATCTAAGTTTGGTGCCGGGTGAGACTCTGGCTGTTCCCCAGAGAAGCACTCTGAGAACTTATCTAAGTTTGGTGCCGGGTGAGACTCTGGCTGTTCCCCAGAGAAGCACTCTGAGAACTTATCTAAGTTTGGTGACGGGTGAGACTCCTGCTGTTCCCTAGAGAAGCACTCTGGGAACCTATCTAAGTTTGGTGCCGGGTGAGACTCTGGCTGTTCCCCAGAGAAGCACTCTGAGAACTTATCTAAGTTTGGTGCCGGGTGAGACTCTGACTGTTCCCCAGAGGAGCACTCTGAGGCCTTATCTAAGTTTGGTGCCAGGTGAGACTCTGGCTGTTCCCCAGAGAAGCACTTTGAGAACTTATCTAAGTTTGGTGCCGGGTGAGACTCTGGCTGTTCCCCAGAGAAGCACTCTGAGAACTTATCTAAGTTTGGTGACGGGTGAGACTCCTGCTGTTCCCCAGAGAAGCACTCTGGGAACATATCTAAGTTTGGTGCCGGGTGAGACTCTGGCTGTTCCCCAGAGAAGCACTCTGAGAACCTATCTAAGATTGGTGACGGGTGAGACTCTGGCTGTTCCCCAGAGAAGCACTCTGGGAACCTATCTAAGTTTGGTGCCGGGTGAGACTCTGGCTGTTCCCCAGAGAAGCACTCTGAGAACTTATCTAAGTTTGGTGACGGGTGAGACTCCTGCTGTTCCCCAGAGAAGCACTCTGGGAACCTATCTAAGTTTGGTGCCGGGTGAGACTCTGACTGTTCCCCAGAGGAGCACTCTGAGGCCTTATCTAAGTTTGGTGCCGGGTGAGACTCTGGCTGTTCCCCAGAGAAGCACTCTGAGAACTTATCTAAGTTTGGTGCTGGGTGAGACTCTGGCTGTTCCCCAGAGAAGCACTCTGAGAACTTATCTAAGTTTGGTGACGGGTGAGACTCCTGCTGTTCCCCAGAGAAGCACTCTGGGAACATATCTAAGTTTGGTGCCGGGTGAGACTCTGGCTGTTCCCCAGAGAAGCACTCTGAGAACCTATCTAAGATTGGTGACGGGTGAGACTCCGGCTGTTCCACAGAGAAGCACTTTGAGAACCTATCTAAGATTGGTGACGGGTGAGACTCCGGCTGTTCCCCAGAGAAGCACTCTGGGAACCTATCTAAGTTTGGTGCTAGGTGAGACTACTGCTGTTCCCCAGAGAAGCCCTGTGGGAACCTATTGTAAGGATCCGCGCTGCGGGTATACCCGCTGCCAGCGCCTCCTTACCTTTGGGCCATGCCGCCCAGGCTTCCCCGCGGCGTCCTTCGCCCCTTGCGGTCCCCTTCGCGGCTGCCCTGCACTTCCAGGTCACGCGCGTCACCCCTACGGGCTCGCGCGGACCCAGGCCTCCATTTCTTGGCGCCGGGTCACTGACTCCGCCCCCTCTGATGCTGCGCGTGTGCCATGCACTTCCCTGCCCCTGCTCCGTCAGTTCCGCCCCCCAGGCCCTTCTCCCCTATCGGATCCTTCCCCGGGCCACTCCTCCGCTCCTCCCCTTGTTCTAACAGGCCCCAGCTTCCCAGGCCCTTCTCCCCTATCAGCTCCTCCCTCGGGCCGCCTCTCCGTTCCTCCCCTCATTCTGATTGGGACCCAATCTCTCAGACACTTCTCCCCTATCAGGTCCACCCTCGGGCAGCTCCTCTGTTCCTCCCCTTCCTCCGATAGGTCCCGGCCCCCTATTTAGTCTCCCCTCACCATTCCTTCATTGCTCTGCATAGCTTCTGTACCTTGGTGCTGTCTGCTGTTGCCTGGCCCCTTCTCTCTTTCAGTTGCTGTCCCTGTCCCTGGATACTCTGCTGACCTCCCTGGATTTGACCTTTGGCTTTGGTCTTCGTTAACACTGATCTCTGGAACCCCTTGGATTTTGGCTTTGGACTCTATACCTTGCAGACCTCTACATCCCTTGGACACGGCTTACGGACAATCTACTACGCTGCTCTCTCCACTCCACGACCCAGGCTTACGGACACTCTACTGCGCTGCTCTCCACTCCACGACCCTTGGCTTATGGACTTTGCCTTCCACCGCTGGAGTTGGCAAGTACGGTACCTTTTCTATTATTGATACCCGGACCATCTACGCTACTTCCACACTCCGGCTGTGCCCCCGTTTACTGTTAGGTGTGTGGTATTACTCCTTCCCACCTCAGTCCCGGGGTCTTGTCTGGCTTGTGGGCAGGCCGAGCGTTACACCTATCTAAGTTTGGTGCTGGGTGAGACTCTGGCTGTTCCCCAAAGAAGCACTCTGATAATCTAAGTTTGGTGCTGGGTGAGACTCCGGCTGTTCCCCAGAGAAGCATTCTTGGAACCTATCTACGTTTGGTGCCGGGTGAGACTCCAGCTGTTCCCCAGAGAAGCCCTCTGAGAACGTATCTAACCCTAGCTGGCTTATATGGCTTACATATTGCATGTGAGGGGAAATGACCTTGCTAGGGTTCGTACCATTGATTTGTTTTAGGTGAGATTTATATGGCCGTTAGTTCCTCGGTGGTACTTTGGTCCGAGGTGGTGGTGAGGCAGGTGTTATGGGGAGCAAGGGATGTCCGGGCTGTTGAGAGAGGTCGAAAAAATGCTGAATAAAGGGGTGTCCAATTTGGTTGGACATTTGTCGGCATCTCTCTCAGGCCCGAGATTCTGGAAGTGGGTTGTTCGGGTTTGTATAGGGAGGGTGGCATTCATTTATCCGACATAGCCCTGGACATCTTTAATATTTGTCTCCAGGATGGGGTGGAAAGAGCTTTGGGCGTGGTGCGGTACCAGGAAAATTTTAGGGGTTAAAATTGCACTGCTTATTGCGGTGGGGTGGTGTTCAGCTTGCATGTAGTAAATGTGATCAGTGGCCCAGTTGGAAATAAGGTGGGGAAGACGTTGCTGGGCTGTGCTCTGGTGCCCGGTTGGGTGATATAAGGTGTGGAAGACGTTGCTGGGCTGTGGCTCTGGCACCCGGTTGGGTGATATAAGATGGGGAAGACGTTGCTGGGCTGTGTCTCTGGCGCCCGGTTGGGTGATATAAGGTGGGGAAGACGTTGCTGGACTGTGTCTCTGGCGCCCGGTTGGGTGATATAAGGTGTGGAAGACGTTGCTGGGCTGTGCTCTGGTGCCCGGTTGGGTGATATAAGGTGGGGAAGACGTTGCTGGGCTGTGCTCTGGTGCCCGGTTGGGTGATATAAGGTGTGGAAGACGTTGCTGGGCTGTGTCTCTGGTGCCCGGTTGGGTGATATAAGGTGGGGAAGGCGTTGCTGGGCTGTGCTCTGGTGCCCGGTTGGGTGATATAAGGTGTGGAAGACGTTGCTGGGCTGTGCTCTGGTGCCCGGTTGGGTGATATAAGGTGTGGAAGGCGTTGCTGGGCTGTGTCTCTGGCGCCCGGTTGGGTGATATAAGGTGGGGAAGACGTTGCTGGGTCGTGGCTCTGGCACCCGGTTGGGTGATATAAGGTGTGGAAGACGTTGCTGGGCTGTGCTCTGGTGCCCGGTTGGGTGATATAAGGTGTGGAAGACGTTGCTGGGCTGTGCTCTGGTGCCCGGTTGGGTGATATAAGTTGGGGAAGACGTTGCTGGGCTGTGTCTCTGGTGCCCGGTTGGGTGATATAAGGTGTGGAAGACGTTGCTGGGTTGGGCTGTGGCACCCGGTTGGGTGATATAAGGTGGGGAAGGCGTTGCTGGGCTGTGTCTCTGGCGCCCGGTTGGGTGATATAAGGTGTGGAAGACGTTGCTGGGCTGTGTCTCTGGTGCCCGGTTGGGTGATATAAGGTGTGGAAGACGTTGCTGGGCTGTGCTCTGGTGCCCGGTTGGGTGATATAAGGTGTGGAAGGCGTTGCTGGGCTGTGCTCTGGCACCCGGTTGGGTGATATAAGGTGGGGAAGGCGTTGCTGGGTCGTGGCTCTGGCACCGGTTGGGTGATATAAGGTGTGGAAGACGTTGCTGGGCTGTGTCTCTGGCACCCGGTTGGGTGATATAAGGTGGGGAAGGCGTTGCTGGGTCGTGGCTCTGGCACCCGGTTGGGTGATATAAGGTGTGGAAGACGTTGCTGGGCTGTGTCTCTGGCGCCCGGTTGGGTGATATAAGGTGTGGAAGGCGTTGCTGGGCTGTGTCTCTGGCGCCCGGTTGGGTGATATAAGTTGGGGAAGGCGTTGCTGGGCTGTGTCTCTGGCACCCGGTTGGGTGATATAAGTTGGGGAAGGCGTTGCTGGGCTCTGGCACCCGGTTGGAAGATATAAGTTGCGGAAGGCGTTGCTGGGTCATGGCTCTGGCACCCGGTTGGGTGATATAAGGTGGGGAAGGCGTTGCTGGGTCATGGCTCTGGCACCCGGTTGGGTGATATAAGATGGGGAAGACGTTGCTGGGCTGTGCTCTGGTGCCCGATTGGGTGATATAAGGTGTGGAAGACGTTGCTGGGCTGTGTCTCTGGCGCCCGGTTGGGTGATACAAGTTGGGGAAGGCGTTGCTGGGCTGTGTCTCTGGCGCCCGGTTGGGTGATATAAGTTGGGTAAGGCGTTGCTGGGTCGTGGCTCTGGCACCCGGTTGGGTGATATAAGATGGGGAAGACGTTGCTGGGCTGTGGCTCTGGCGCCCGGTTGGAAGATATAAGTTGGGGAAGGCGTTGCTGGGCTGTGGCTCTGGCGCCCGGTTGGAAGATATAAGTTGGGGAAGGCATTGCTGGGCTCTGGCACCCGGTTGGGTGATATAAGTTGGGGAAGGCATTGCTGGGCTCTGGCACCCGGTTGGGTGATATAAGTTGGGGAAGGCGTTGCTGGGCTCTGGCACCCGGTTGGGTGATATAAGGTGGGGAAGGCGATGCTGGGCTCTGGCACCCGGTTGGGTGATATAAGTTGGGGAAGGCGTTGCTGGGCTCTGGCACCCGGTTGGGTGATATAAGTTGGGGAAGGCATTGCTGGGCTCTGGCGCCCGGTTGGAAGATATAAGTTGGGGAAGGCATTGCTGGGCTCTGGCACCCGGTTGGGTGATATAAGTTGGGGAAGGCATTGCTGGGCTCTGGCACCCGGTTGGGTGATATAAGGTGGGGAAGGCATTGCTGGGCTCTGGCAACCGGTTGGGTGATATAAGGTGGGGAAGGCGTTGCTGGGCTGTGCTCTGGTGCCCGGTTGGGTGATATAAGTTGGGGAAGGCATTGCTGGGTTGTGGCTATGATGGCCCAGTCTGGTGATGTCCTTCTTGTTTGGCTGGGGGTATTTTGATATCTCCTGCTGGGCTGATTATGGCTGGTGGGTTTGTCGTCTATATGACGTAGGTGGGATAAAGCAGGTAAGGGTGCAATCAGACGCTATGGGTATTTTAGGTACAGTATGTTACATTAATTAAAGCTATGGCCATTTTACCCCAACTTGGAGTCCGTGTCTGTTTTGGTTGGGGGTTTGGTGTCGTCTTTAGGACCTACGGGGAAATTTGTGTCCTCCTGACATCATGCCTTGTTATACCTTCGTACTGTACCTTCTGCTTCTTACATTTGGTGTCACACTGTCCCGTCTGGTGGGTGACCACTGTGAGGTAACGCTACTAAAGGGGACGCGTTCTCAGCACTAACCCCAGTGACACTGTGGTCACCCTCATCTTCTCTCCTGTCCCTCAACTGCTATGAAAGCCATTCATACAGCTCAAGATTCACTCTCACCACCACCAATCGCGATCAACGTAATAGTTGGACATTGACTATTTAACAGTGGCTTGTTCCTCTGTCTGTCTGTCTCTTAACTGTCTAACTGTCACTCACTTTCTCTGTATGTATGTCCCGCCCCACTCTATGGTATCTCTCTCTCTCTCTCTCCCCCCTCTCTCCTTTCTCCTCTCTCTCTCCTGCCAAACCACGACACTGAGTATGGATCAGGGGAACCTGGTTCTATTCCTGGTGTCACCTCCTTGTGACCTTGGGCAAGTCTGCCTCAGACACCACAAACATAGATTGTAAGCTTGAGTCCCATTGGGAGGAAGGTGCTGTAGGAGATAAAGTTGTTATTATATCTCTCTCCGTCTTTCACTCTCTCCCTCTTTATCTCTTTCTCCCTCGCTGGGGCCATTTTGATCACACCAGTCAGACAAGTCCCCAAGCCTGGCAAACCCTCCCAGTGACTCACACACACACACAGCAGATAAATATAGAAACATTTATTTACAGATTTATACCTCCTGCTTAAATACGTCGCACTTTACAACGAGGGACAAAGTCCCGGCTATTTACATGAGTCTGACGAGCAACGTGCTCATAAAGTGCTCTGCCCGGATTACGCTATTCTAATAACATATAACATGTAACACATGCACGGGGGGTCGGGGTGAGGGGAAAACAAGATAAATAATACCGATCTAAGTTAGTTTAGTCCAGTTGCGATAGTGCAGAATAAGGGTATCACTGACCTGAGGAAGAGAGGAGAACTCTCGAAAGTTTGTCCTATGGCATAGAAAAGGTATCACCTAATACTGTGTGTGTGTGTATATATATATATATATAGCAAATGGAAATATTACTGTATACTCATTTGCATGTCTTAGGTCTGCAACCCTGCCTTTCACCATTATCACCCAGAACACAGCACTTCCACTGCGTATATATATATACGTGTTTATATATATATACATATACAAATGTTTATGTTAAATAAAAGTTAATATAAATAGGTTCGGTATAATTCAGTATATAACATGAATGTAAGAAATAGTACGTAAAATAATATGCATAATTATATTTTTTAAATAATATATTATAATGATGAATTTACAAACATATACAGTGTACATATATTTTATTCTGTTCCTTCCCTGCAGCTTTGGAATCGTTCCAGCGTCCCCTCCCGGCTCAGTGGGACCGCTCGCAAAAATTCATTTCTTTTATTGAAATGAGCGCCCTCCCCCCCGCCCCTCTTGGATTGGAGTGAATGGAACATCCCGGGACCCTAGAGGATACGGTATAGGCTCGATATATCCACGACAACAGCCTCAGCCTATCAGAGCGCCCCTATACACGGTCAGTCCCACGAGTGAGGCACCGGAAGGGGGGTAACAAAGTGGGCGGGTTTTGCCAAGCGGAGTGTCCTGATTGGTCGAGTGTTTTATTTTAGGCTATAGTATTGTAATCCTGCGGGTTCATGAGTATTATTCCCTCGTCCCCTCTCCCGCCTCCTGTATAGGGTGGGGGGGATCACACAGTGTGTATACGCGCTTTGGTATATATGCTGGCTGGGCGTTGGGGGGGAGGAGGGGGTTTGTTCATAGCGGCTCGGTGCTCCCCCTCCTGGGCAGGGGCATCTTCACATGCTGAACTCCGGCGGGAAAGAGAGGGGGACAATGTGAGGTCTGGAGGTGGTCAGCTGAGGAGGGGGAAAGAGACAGGATTAATGAAGGAGGCGGTCACCCACTCTCTCTCTCTCTCTCTCATTCTCTCTCTCATCTCTCATTCTCTCTCTCTCGCTCTCTCTCTCATTCGCTCTCTCGCTCTCTCTCATTCTCTCTCTCGCTCTCTCTCTCGCTCTCTCTCTCTCATTCTCTCTCTCTCTCTCTCATTCTCTCTCTCCCTCTCATTCTCTCTCTCCCTCTCATTCTCTCTCTCCCTCTCATTCTCTCTCTCTCTCTCTCTCTCTCTCTCTCTCTCTCTTTCTCTCTCTCTCTTTCCTCTCTCTCTCTCTTTCTCTCTCTCTCTCTTTCTCTCTCTCTCATTCTCTCTCTCTCATTCTCTCTCTCTCATTCTCTCTCTCATTCTCTCTCTCATTCTCTCTCTCTCTCTCTCTCTCTCTCTCTCTCTCTCTCTCATTCTCTCTCTCTCTCTCTCTCTCATTCTCTCTCTCTCATTCTCTCTCTCTCATTCTCTCTCTCTCATTCTCTCTCTCTCATTCTCTCTCTCTCTCTCTCTCTCTCTCTCTCTCTCTCTCTCTCTCTCTCTCTCTCTCTTTCTCTCTCTCTCTTTCTCTCTCTCTTTCTCTCTCTCTCTTTCTCTCTCTCTCTTTCTCTCTCTCTCTTTCTCTCTCTCTCTCATTCTCTCTCTCTCTCTTTCTCTCTCTCTCATTCTCTCTCTCTCTCATTCTCTCTCTCTCATTCTCTCTCTCTCATTCTCTCTCTCTCTCTCTCTCTCATTCTCTCTCTCTCTCTCTCTCTCTCTCTCTCTCTCTCTCTCTCTCTCTCTCTCATTCTCTCTCTCATTCTCTCTCTCATTCTCTCTCTCGCTCTCTCTTTCCCCCTCTCTTTCCCCCTCTCTCTCTCTCCTTTCTCTCTCTCCCTCCCTCTCTCTTTTGTTCTCCCTTCCTCTCTCTCTCTTTCTCGTCTCTCCCCCACTCTCTCTCATTTCTCTCTCCCTTGCCACTTCTCTCCTCTCTCTCCCTCCCTTTCACTTTTATTCTCCCTCTTCCCCTCTCTCTCTCTTTCTCTCCCCCACACTCTCTCGTTCTCTCTCCCCTCTCCCCCCCCCTCGCTCTCCCCCCCCTTTCTCACATTCACATCTGTATTCACTTTCTCCAGTGCCGGTTGGAAGTTTCCAGATCTGGAGCCTTGAGACCCTAAAGCAGACACCGGCAGGAAAGGGGTTAATTGAGCGTTGTTCTGCGGGTCTCTGGGATGGGAAGGGGTTAGTGGTGCGATGCTCTGCAGGTCTCTGGGATGGGATGGGGTTAGTGGTGCGATGCTCTGCAGGTCTCTGGATGGAAGGGGTTAGTGGTGCGATGTTCTGCAGGTGTCTGGGATGGAAGGGGTTAGTGGTGCGATGTTCTGCAGGTGTCTGGGATGGAAGGGATTAGTGGTGCGATACTCTGCAGGTCTCTGGGATGGGAGGGCTTAGTGGTGCGATGCTCTGCAGTTCTCTGGGATAGGAGAGGTTAGTGATGCAATGCTCTGCAGTCTCTGGATGGAGAGGTTAGTGGTGCGATGCTCTGCAGTTCTCTGGGATGGGAGAGGTTAGTGGTGCAATGCTCTGCAGTCTCTGGGATGGGAGAGGTTAGTGGTGAAATGCTCTGCAGGTCCCTGGGATGGGAGGGGTTAGTGGTGCAATGCTCTGCATGTCCCTGGGATGGGGGGAGGTTAGTAGCGTGACGCTCTGCAGCTCTGTGGGATGGGAGAGGTTAGTGGTGCAATGCTCTGCAGATCCCTGGGATCGGGGGTGGTTAGTAGCGCGATGCTCTGCAGCTCTCTGCAATGGGAAAGGTTAGTGGTGCGATGCTCTGCAGGTTTCTCACCCTGCATGCTACTGGCTGAATCTGGGTTCACAATTCTGCCTCTTTCCTGGGTATCAGCTTCCCACCCGTCCTCGTACCAGCGCTGGTCTGAGTCTATCAGCCTGGGGGGGGGGGAGAGAGAGGGGGGAGAGAGAGGGAGGTGGGGTTACTGGCTGATGCTCCCTCCCCTCCAACCACAGGTAACTGAGCCCGGACACCATAGGATACAGAATAAAGTCTGTGGCGCCTATTTTAGTAGCATCGATAAAATTACTGCCATATTGAACGGTTTGGCGTCATCTTACCGACTTTGCGTCTTAACCCAGACGGTGCTGAAAAGCTGTGCAATGCAACAAGCATAAGCTTATAGGGGTCCATGTCAAAATGGATTTGAAGAAAAAGGTGACACTATATAAGTAGGGTGGGTGGCTAAATATATATATATATAAATTATATATCAAATGGAAATATTACTGTA
Source organism: Ascaphus truei (assembly GCF_040206685.1). Classification (NCBI taxonomy): domain Eukaryota; kingdom Metazoa; phylum Chordata; class Amphibia; order Anura; family Ascaphidae; genus Ascaphus; species Ascaphus truei. Next base: position 72,846 of record NW_027456082.1, on the reverse strand, counting down.
TGCTCATTTGCGTGCCTTAGACAGGTCTACAACCCCGCCTTTCACCATTATCACCCAGCACACAGCACTTACACTGCAGCAAGGGATTCTGGGAAATGACATGCAAATGAGCACACAGTGCCACCTTTTGCTTCAAAACCATATGACATGATCCCCTGTAGGCTAATGCTTCCTGCATATCACATGGGAAGGAAGTTGATCCAGGGATTAATCCGATTGCCAATTCTCGGAGTCAGGAAGGAATTCATTTTTCCCCTTAATGGGTTTTTTTTTGTTTGCCTTCCTCTGGATCAATAAGTAAGTATGGATATAGGATAAAGTATCTGTTGTCTAAATTTAGCATAGGTTGAACTGGATGGGCCTACGTCTTTTTTCAACCTCATCTACTATGTAACTATGTAACTATGTAACTATATATCACAGCTATTGAGCACAGCCTGGGTTAAAATGCATAGCCAGTAAATACACTATATATAAAATCGATCTCTCTCTGTGGGGGTACCCAGGGCTCTGTCCTGGGACCTCTCCTCTTTTCTCTGTACACACTCTCTCTAGGTGACCTAATAACATCTCTTGAGTTTAAATATCACCTCTATGCTGATGACACAAATATACCTTTCAACACCCGACCTTACACCTGCTGTACAAACCAAAGTTTCTGAATGCCTCTCGCTATATCATCCTGGATTGCCCTCCGACGCCTTAAACTCAACATGGCTAAAACAGAGCTCCTCATACTTCCTCCTAACCTGGCCCTACTACCTCCTTCCACATTACTGTTGGAAGTACCATCATTCACCCAGTAGCCCAAGCACGCTGCCTAGGGTTACACTCGTCTCCTCTCTCACATTCTCCTCTCACATTCACAAAGTAACTAAAACCTGTCGCTTTTTCCTCGGGAGCATTGCAAAGATTCGCTCTTTCCTCTGTCACTCTGCTGCTAAAACTCTAACAACTCCCCTAAAATCTATGCTAAGTGCTGCTAGAATCACTCGACTTTCTCCTAAATCTGTCTCTGCGTCTCTCCTGCTGAAATCCCTCTCCTGGCTTCCTATTAAACTCTGTATCACTTACAAGATTCTCCTCACTTTTAAAGCTTTACACTTGTCTGCCCCTCCTTACATCTCACCCTAATATCTCACTATACTCTCATCTGCCCCTCCTTACATCTCACCCTAATATCTTACTATACCCTCCTCTGCCCCTCCTTACATCTCACCCTAATCTCTCACTATACACCCCTCTGCCCCTCCTTACATCTCACCCTAATATCTCACTATACCCTCCTCTGCCCCTCCTTACATCTCACCCTAATATCTCACTATACCCCCCTCTGCCCCTCCTTACACCTCAGCCCTAATATCTCACCATACCCCCCTCTGCCCCTCCTTACATCTCACCCTAATATCTCACTATAACCCTCCTCTGCCCCTCCTCACACCTCACCCTAATATCTCACTATACACTCCTCTGCCCTCCTTACATCTCACCCTAATATCTCACTATACCCTCCTCTGCCCTCCTTACATCTCACCCTAATATCTCACTATACCCCCTCTGCCCTCCTTACATCTCACCCTATATCTCACTATACCCTCCTCTGCCCCTCCTTACATCTCACCCTAATATCTCACTATACCCTCCTCTGCTCCTCCTTACATCTCACCCTAATATCTCACTATACCCCCTCTGCCCCTCCTTACATCTCACCCTAATATCTCACTATACCCTCCTCTGCCCCTCCTTACATCTCACCCTAATATCTCACTATATCCTCCTCTGCCCCTCCTTACATCTCACCCTAATATCTCACTATACCCTCCTCTGCCCCTCCTCACACCTCACCCTAATATCTCACTATACACTCCTCTGCCCCTCCTTACATCTCACCCTAATATCTCACTATACCCTCCTCTGCCCCTCCTTACATCTCACCCTAATATCTCACTATACCCCCCTCTGCCCCTCCTTACATCTCACCCTAATATCTCACTATACCCTCCTCTGCCCCTCCTTACATCTCACCCTAATATCTCACTATACCCTCCTCTGCTCCTCCTTACATCTCACCCTAATATCTCACTATACCCCTCTGCCCCTCCTTACATCTCACCCTAATATCTCACTATACCCTCCTCTGCCCCTCCTTACATCTCACCCTAATATCTCACTATATCCTCCTCTGCCCCTCCTTACATCTCACCCTAATATCTCACTATACCCCCCTCTGCCCCTCCTTACACCTCAGCCCTAATATCTCACTATACCCCCCTCTGCCCCTCCTTACATCTCACCCTAATATCTCACTATACCCCCCTCTGCCCCTCCTTACATCTCACCCTAATATCTCACTATACCCCCCTCTGCCCTCCTTACATCTCACCCTAATATCTCACTATACCCCCCTCTGCCTCCCTCCTTACATCTCACCCTAATATCTCACTATACCCCCCTCTGCCCCTCCTTACACCTCAGCCCTAATATCTCACTATACCATCCTCTGCCCCTCCTTACATCTCACCCTAATATCTCACTATACCCCCCTCTGCCCCTCCTTACATCTCACCTAATATCTCACTATACCCCCTCTGCCCCTCCTTACATCTCACCCTAATATCTCACTATACCCCCCTCTGCCCCTCTTTACATCTCACCCTAATATCTCATTATACACCTGCTCAACTCTTGTGTTCTGCTCAAGGATGTCTTCTCTCTGCCCCTTTGTATCTAAAGCCCTGTCCCGCCTTAACCTTTCTCACTGACTGCCCTGCACCTCTGGAATACCCTTCCCCTCAGTACCCGACTAGCACCCTCTCTATCCACCTTTAAGACCTTTCTTAAAACACACCTTCCTATTCTTGCTCTCGTGTCTGAAGCGCTTATTCCCATTATGTGTTACTTGAATATGTCACGTGTGTTACTGCTCTGACGCGCTATGTACATGTATGGCGCTATATACATAAAGATATACATACATACATAAATGGATCACAGTGTCACTCTGACATGTATTAAGCACACAGCCGCTCCCGTGTAACGGGAAATACATGAATTATATTCTAATACCCATATCCCCACGTATGTTCCCCTGAGACGGGTGGGGAGAGGTGTTAGGTGTCACCGTTATTACACAGAGAGGTAACTCCCGTCCTCGTCTCCCGCGTATCGAGGTTCTCCGTGTCTCTGCTTGTGATCTCTGTGTATATAACTATAACACCGCGCACACTCACTTCTCTCTGACCGGACGCCGTCGGCGTCGGCACGAGATGACAGCCAGGGCGACGATGACGATGAGGAGGACGGCCAGGCCGGCCCCGACCCCTCCGTATACACCTGGCTTACTGATAGCCGTCTGACATCGATGTCCTGTGTACCAGAACTGATCTGAGCTGTCACAGCTGAGGAGAGAGAGAAGGAGAGAATGAGGGGAGAGAGAGAAGGAGAGCGTGAGGGGAAGAGAGTGAGGAGAGAGAGAGAGAGAGTGTGTGAGGAGAGACAGTGTGAGGAGAGACAGTGTGAGGAGAGAGAAGAGTGAGGAGGGAGAAGAGTGAGGAGGGAGAAGAGTGAGGAGGGAGAAGAGTGAGGAGAGAGAAGAGTGAGGAGAGAGAAGAGTGAGGAGAGAGAAGAGTGAGGAGAGAGAAGAGTGAGGAGAGAGAAGAGTGAGGAGAGAGAAGAGTGAGGAGAGAGAAGAGTGAGGAGAGAGAAGAGTGAGGAGAGAGAAGAGTGAGGAGAGAGAAGAGTGAGGAGAGAGAAGAGTGAGGAGAGAGAAGAGTGAGGAGAGAGAAGAGTGAGGAGAGAGAAGAGTGAGGAGAGAGAAGAGTGAGGAGAGAGAAGAGTGAGGAGAGAGAAGAGTGAGGAGGGAGAGAGTGAGGAGGGAGAGAGTGAGGAGGGAGAGAGTGAGGAGGGAGAGAGTGAGGAGGGAGAGAGTGAGGAGGGAGAGAGTGAGGAGGGAGAGAGTGAGGAGGGAGAGAGTGAGGAGGGAGAGAGTGAGGAGGGAGAGAGTGAGGAGGGAGAGAGTGAGGAGGGAGAGAGTGAGGAGGGAGAGAGAGAGAGTGAGGAGGGAGAGAGTGAGAGGAGGGAGAGGAGTGAGGAGGAGAGAGTGAGGAGGGAGAGAGTGAGGAGGGAGAGAGTGAGGAGGGAGAGAGTGAGGAGGGAGAGAGTGAGGAGGGAGAGAGTGAGGAGGGAGAGAGTGAGGAGGGAGAGAGTGAGGAGGGAGAGAGTGAGGAGGGAGAGAGTGAGGAGGGAGAGAGTGAGGAGGGAGAGAGTGAGGAGGGAGAGAGTGAGGAGGGAGAGAGTGAGGAGGGAGAGAGTGAGGAGGGAGAGAGTGAGGAGGAGAGAGTGAGGAGGGAGAGAGTGAGGAGGGAGAGGTGAGG
>NW_027456082.1:0-68273 GCF_040206685.1 Ascaphus truei | reverse complement strand
AGATAGGGTAATATGGGGTTATATAATTTATATTATATATTATATAGGGGTTTATGGAGTTATATAGGGTCATATGGGAGTTATATGATTGATATTATATAGGGTTATATGGAGTTATATAGGGTTATATGATTTATATTATATAGGGTTATATGGGGGTTATATGATTTATATTACATGGGGTTATATCATTTATATTATATATTATATAGGGGTTTATGGAGTTATATGGGGTTATATGATTTATATTATATAGGGTTATATAGGGTTATAGGAGGAGGAATTGCCTGGTGGGTAAAGACACGGACTCTGATAACAATGACACTGAGTGTGAAGCAGGGGACCCTGATTGAATTCCCGGTGTCACCTCCTTGTGACCTTGGGCAAGTCACTTAATCTCCCTGTGCCTCAGGCACGAAAAACATAGGGTGTAAGAGAAGAGCGGGATTTCCTGATTTTGAGAGGAGCAGGATTTCCTGATTTTGAGAGGAGCAGGATTTCCTGATTTGAGAAGAGCGGGATTTCATGACTTTGAGAAGAGCGGGATTTCATGACTTTGAGAAGAGTGGGATTTCATGACTTTGAGAAGAGCGGCCCTCCTCAATGCCTTAGTACCCCTCCCTATACAAACACACAGATACCCAGCAAGCTCTCAGAAACCCCCCCAAATTACCACAACTATATATATATGTATATAAGTGTCAAAAGGAGTGCTACTGGGCGTGGCTAATTGTATAAACCCAGAAACAAAGACGTCCAGAGCAACATCCAACGTGACAAAAATACACAGTGAAATACCTATATATCTCTTGAAAAAAGGGTTATTTAGTTAACGCTCTGGCCAAAGCGTATAAGCCTGCGAGCCACTTTCAAGGCATGACCATAATATCGCAGGTCCTATGCACCCCAACATCATCTGCTCTCCTCAGCACCTTGTAACACGCTCCAACATCCTGCTCCTCTCCTCACTGCCTTAATACCTCTTTGTGATGGTGCGGCCTCTGATTTAGGGTCAGTAAGGAGTTCACACCAACTTCTTTATTTCCCAGGTTGGGAAATATACAAGTATCAGCAGTGCACATCAACAAAGCAAAATAGCATACTTCTGCCAAACAACAAAGCGATCTGTTTGGTGCTGGGTGAGCCTCCGGCTGTTCCCCAGAGGAGCACTCTGAGAACTTATCTAAGTTTGGTGCTGGGTGAGACTCTGGCTGTTCCCCAGAGGAGCACTCTGAGACCTTATCTAAGTTTGGTGCCGGGTGAGACTCTGGCTGTTCCCCAGAGAAGCACTCTGAGGCCTTATCTAAGTTTGGTGCTGGGCGAGACTCTGGCTGTTCCCCAGAGAAACACTCTGAGAACTTATCTAAGTTTGGTGCCGGGTGAGACTCCTGCTGTTCCACAGAGAAGCACTCTGAGAACCTATCTAAGATTGGTGCCGGGCGAGACTCCGGCTGTTCCACAGAGAAGCACTCTGAGAACTTATCTAAGATTGGTGCCGGGTGAGACTCCGGCTGTTCCCCAGAGAAGCACTCTGAGAACCTATCTAAGATTGGTGACGGGTGAGACTCCGGCTGTTCCCCAGAGAAGCACTCTGAGAACCTATCTAAGATTGGTGCCGGGTGAGATTCCGGCTGTTCCACAGAGAAGCACTCTGAGAACTTATCTAAGATTGGTGCCGGGTGAGACTCCGGCTGTTCCCCAGAGAAGCACTCTGAGAACCTATCTAAGTTTGGTGCCGGGTGAGACTCCTGCTGTTCCACAGAGAAGCACTCTGAGAACCTATCTAAGTTTGGTGCCGGGTGAGACTCCGGCTGTTCCCCAGAGAAGTACTCTGAGAACCAATCTAAGATTGGTGCCGGGTGAGACTCCGGCTGTTCCCCAGAGAAGCACTCTGAGAACCTATCTAAGATTGGTGACGGGTGAGACTCCGGCTGTTCCCCAGAGAAGCACTCTGGGAACCTATCTAAGTTTGGTGCTAGGTGAGACTACTGCTGTTCCCCAGAGAAGCCCTGTGGGAACCTATTGTAAGGATCCGCGCTGCGGGTATACCCGCTGCTAGCGCCTCCTTACCTTTGGGCCATGCCGCCCAGGCTTCTCCGCGGCGTCCTTCACCCCTTGCGGTCCCCTTCGCGGCTGCCCTGCACTTCCAGGTCACGCGCGTCACCCCTACGGGCCCGCGCGGACCCAGGCCTCCATTTCTTGGCGCCGGGTCACTGACTCCGCCCCCTCTGATGCTGCGCTTCCATGCCCCTGCTCCGTCAGGTCCGCCCCCCAGTCCCTTCTCCCCTATCGGATCCTTCCCCGGGCCACTCCTCCGCTCCTCCCCTTGTTCTAACAGGCCCCAGCTTCCCAGGCCCTTCTCCCCTATCAGCTCCTCCCTCGGGCCGCCTCTCCGTTCCTCCCCTCACTCTGATTGGGACCCAATCTCCCAGACACTTCTCCCCTATCAGGTCCACCCTTGGGCCGCTCCTCTGTTCCTCCCCTTCCTCCGATAGGTCCCGGCCCCCTATTTAGTCTCCCCTCACCATTCCTACATTGCTCTGCATAGCTTCTGTACCTTGGTGCTGTCTGCTGTTGCATGGCCCCTTCTCTCTTTCAGTTGCTGTCCCTCTCCCTGGATACTCTGCTGACCTCCCTGGATTTGAACTTTGGCTTTGGTCTTTGTTAACACTGATCTCTGGAACCCCTTGGATTTTGGCTTTGGACTCTATACCTTGCAGACCTCTACATCCCTTGGACACGGCTTACGGACAATCTACTACGCTGCTCTTTCCATCCCACGACCCAGGCTTACGGACAATCTACTACGTTGCTCTCTCCACTCCACGACCCAGGCTTACGGACACTCTACTACGCTGCTCTCTCCACTCCACGACCCTTGGCTTATGGACTTTGCCTTCCACCGCTGGAGTTGGCCAGTACGGTACCTTTTCTATTATTGATACCCGGACCATCTACGCTACTTCCACATTCCGGCTGTGCCCCCGTTTACTGTTAGGTGTGTGGTATTACTCCTTCCCACCTCAGTCCCGGGTCTCGTCTGGCTTGTGGGCAGGCCGAGCGTTACACCTATCTAAGTTTGGTGCTGGGTGAGACTCTGGCTGTTCCCAAAGAAGCACTCTGATAATCTAAGTTTGGTGCTGGGTGAGACTCCGGCTGTTCCCCAGAGAAGCATTCTTGGAACCTATCTACGTTTGGTGCCGGGTGAGACTCCAGCTGTTCCCCAGAGAAGCCCTCTGAGAACGTATCTAACCCTAGCTGGCTTATATGGCTTACATATTGCATGTGAGGGGAAATGACCTTGCTAGGGTTCGTACCATTGATTTGTTTTAGGTGAGATTTATATGGCCGTTAGTTCCTCGGTGGTACTTTGGTCCGAGGTGGTGGCGTGGCAGGTGTGATGGGGAGCAAGGGATGTCCGGGCTGTTGAGAGAGGTAGAAAAAATGCTGAATAAAGGGGTGTCCAATTTGGTTGGACATTTGTCGGCATCTCTCTCAGGCCCGAGATTCTGGAAGTGGGTTGTTCGGGTTTGTATAGGGAGGGTGGCATTCATTTATCCGACATAGCCCTGGACATCTTTAATATTTGTCTCCAGGATGGGGTGGAAAGAGCTTTGGGCGTGGTGCGGTACCAGGAAAATTTTAGGGGTTAAAATTGCACTGCTTATTGCGGTGGGGTGGTGTTCAGCTTGCATGTAGTAAATGTGATCAGTGGCCCAGTTGGAAATAAGGTGTGGAAGACGTTGCTGGGCTGTGCTCTGGTGCCCGGTTGGGTGATATAAGGTGTGGAAGGCGTTGCTGGGCTGTGCTCTGGTGCCCGGTTGGGTGATATAAGGTGTGGAAGACGTTGCTGGGCTGTGCTCTGGTGCCCGGTTGGGTGATATAAGGTGTGGAAGGCGTTGCTGGGCTGTGTCTCTGGCACCCGGTTGGGTGATATAAGGTGGGGAAGGCGTTGCTGGGTCGTGGCTCTGGCACCCGGTTGGGTGATATAAGGTGTGGAAGGCGTTGCTGGGCTGTGTCTCTGGCGCCCGGTTGGGTGATATAAGGTGTGGAAGGCGTTGCTGTGCTGTGTCTCTGGCGCCCGGTTGGGTGATATAAGTTGGGGAAGACGTTGCTGGGCTGTGCTCTGGTGCCCGGTTGGGTGATATAAGGTGTGGAAGACGTTGCTGGGCTGTGTCTCTGGCACCCGGTTGGGTGATATAAGGTGGGGAAGGCGTTGCTGGGTCGTGGCTCTGGCACCCGGTTGGGTGATATAAGGTGTGGAAGGCGTTGCTGGGCTGTGTCTCTGGCGCCCGGTTGGGTGATATAAATTGGGGAAGGCGTTGCTGGGTCGTGGCTCTGGCGCCCGGTTGGGTGATATAAGGTGGGGAAGGCGTTGCTGGGCTGTGCTCTGGTGCCCGGTTGGGTGATATAAGATGGGGAAGACGTTGCTGGGCTGTGTCTCTGGCGCCCGGTTGGAAGATATAAGTTGGGGAAGGCATTGCTGGGCTCTGGCACCCGGTTGGGTGATATAAGGTGGGGAAGGCGTTGCTGGGCTGTGTCTCTGGCGCCCGGTTGGGTGATATAAGTTGGGGAAGGCGTTGCTGGGCTGTGCTCTGGCGCCCGGTTGGGTGATATAAGGTGGGGAAGGCGTTGCTGGGCTGTGTCTCTGGCGCCCGGTTGGGTGATATAAGTTGGGGAAGGCGTTGCTGGGTCGTGGCTCTGGCACCCGGTTGGGTGATATAAGATGGGGAAGACGTTGCTGGGCTGTGGCTCTGGCGCCCGGTTGGAAGATATAAGTTGGGGAAGGCATTGCTGGGCTCTGGCACCCGGTTGGGTGATATAAGTTGGGGAAGGCATTACTGGGCTCTGGCACCCGGTTGGGTGATATAAGTTGGGGAAGGCATTGCTGGGCTCTGGCACCCGGTTGGGTGATATAAGGTGGGGAAGGCGTTGCTGGGCTGTGCTCTGGCGCCCGGTTGGGTGAAATAAGTTGGGGAAGGCATTGCTGGGCTGTGCTCTGGTGCCCGGTTGGGTGATATAAGTTGGGGAAGGCATTGCTGGGCTGTGCTCTGGTGCCCGGTTGGATGATATAAGTTGGGGAAGGCATTGCTGGGTCGTGGCTATGATGGCCCAGTCTGGTGATGTCCTTCTGGTTTGGCTGGGGGTATTTTGATATCTCCTGCTGGGCTGATTATGGCTGGTGGGTTTGTCGTCTATATGACGTAGGTGGGATAAAGCAGGTAAGGGTGCAATCAGACGCTATGGGTATTTTAGGTACAGTATGTTACATTAATTAAAGCTATGGCCATTTTACCCCAACTTGGAGTCCGTGTCTGTTTTGGTTGGGGGGTTTGGTGTCGTCTTTAGGACCTACGGGGAAATTTGTGTCCTCCTGACATCATGCCTTGTTATACCTTCGTACTGTACCTTCTGCTTCTTACATTTGGTGTCACACTGTCCCGTCTGGTGGGTGACCACTGTGAGGTAACGCTACTAAAGGGGACGCGTCCTCAGCACTAACCCCAGTGACACTGTGGTCACCCTCATCTTCTCTCCTGTCCCTCAACTGCTATGAAAGCCATTCATACAGCTCAAGATTCACTCTCACCACCACCAATCGCGATCAACGTAATAGTTGGACATTGACTATTTAACAGTGGCTTGTTCCTCTGTCTGTCTCTTAACTGTCTAACTGTCACTCACTTTCTCTGTATGTATGTCCCGCCCCACTCTATGGTATATCTCTCTCTCTCTCTCTCTCTCTCTCCCCCCCCCCTCTCTCCTTTCTCCTCTCTCTCTCCTCTCTCTCTCTCTCCTGCCAAACCACGACACTGAGTATGGATCAGGGGAACCTGGTTCTATTCCTGGAGTCACCTCCTTGTGACCTTGGGCAAGTCTGCCTCAGACACCACAAACCTAGATTGTAAGCTTGAGTCCCATTGGGAGGAAGGTGCTGTAGGAGATAAAGTTGTTATTATATCTCTCTCCGTCTTTCACTCTCTGCCTCTTTATCTCTTTCTCCCTCGCTGGGGCCATTTTGATTACACCAGTCAGACAAGTCCCCAAGCCTGGCAAACCCTCCCAGTGACTCACACACACACAGCAGATAAATATAGAAACATTTATTTACAGATTTATACCTCCTGCTTAAATACGTCGTACTTTACAACGAGGGACAAAGTCCCGGCTATTTACATGAGTCTGACGAGCAACGTGCTCATAAAGTGCTCTGCCCGGATTACGCTATTCTAATAACATATAACATGTAACACATGCACGGGGGGTCGGGGTGAGGGGAAAACAAGATAAATAATACAGATCTAAGTTAGTTTAGTCCAGTTGCGATAGTGCAGAATAAGGGTATCACTGACCTGAGGAAGAGAGGAGAACTCTCGAAAGTTTGTCCTATGGCATAGAAAAGGTATCACCTAATACTGTGTGTGTGTGTATAAATATATATATATGCTTTGCCACTAAGACCAACCTCACACTGATGACACCCATCAAGGTTGAAACATGTCTGTGAGTGGGTTTAATGGCTTTGCATCTCATCCCAGCCTCTGTCTAAAAGCTGTGTTTAAAACAGCATGCATTGGCTTGAGGATTGGCTTGTGTAATATGAGCTTGAGACAAAAGGTGGCAATGAGTGCTCATTTGCATGTCATTTCCCAGAATCCATTGCTGCAGTGGAAGTGCTGTATGCTGGGTGACAATGGGGAAAGACAGGGTTGCAGACCTGTCTAAGACATGCAAATGAACATACAGTAATTATATATATATATATATATATATATATATATATACATAAAGCAGAAAATAAAGGTATCACCTAATACTGAAGAACTCATTTATTCTGCACTATATATATATATATATATAGCAAATGGAAATATTACTGTATACTCATTTGCATGTCTTAGGTCTGCAACCCTGCCTTTCACCATTATCACCCAAAACACAGCACTTCCACTGCGTATATATATATACGTGTTTATATATACATATACAAATGTTCATGTTAAATAAAAGTTAATATAAATAGGTTCGGTATAATTCAGTATATAACATGAATGTAAGAAATAGTACGTAAAATAATAGGCATAATTATATATTTTAAATAATATATTATAATGATGAATTTACAAACATATACAGTGTACATATATTTTATTCTGTTCCTTCCCTGCAGCTTTGGAATCGTTCCAGCGTCCCCTCCCGGCTCAGTGGGACCGCTCGCAAAAATTCATTTCTTTTATTGAAATGAGCGCCCTCCCCCCCCCGCCCCTCTTGGATTGGAGTGAATGGAACATCCCGGGACCCTAGAGGATATGGTATAGGCTCGATATATCCACGACAACAGCCTCAGCCTATCAGAGCGCCCCTATACACGGTCAGTCCCACGAGTGAGGCACCGGAAGGGGGGTAACAAAGTGGGCGGGGTTTTCCAAGCGGAGTGTCCTGATTGGTCGAGTGTTTTATTTTAGGCTATAGTATTGTAATCCTGCGGGTTCATGAGTATTATTCCCTCGTCCCCTCTCCCGCCTCCTGTATAGGGGGGGGGGGATCACACAGTGTGTATACGCGCTTTGGTATATATGTTGGCTGGTCGTTGGGGGGGAGGAGGGGGTTTGTTCATAGCGGCTCAGTGCTCCCCCTCCTGGGCAGGGGCATCTTCACATGCTGAACTCCGGCGGGACAGAGAGGGGGACAATGTGAGGTCTGGAGGTGGTCAGCTGAGGAGGGGGAAAGAGACAGGATTAATGAAGGAGGCGGTCACCCACTCTCTCTCTCTCTCTCTCTCTCTCTCTCTCTCTAATTCTCTCTCTCTCTCTCATTCTCTCTCTCTCTCTCTCTCTCTCTCTCTCTAATTCTCTCTCTCTCTCTCATTCTCTCGCTCTCTCTCTCTCTCATTCTCTCTCTCTCTCTCATTCTCTCTCTCATTCTCTCTCTCATTCTCTCTCTCTCTCTCATTCTCTCTCTCATTCTCTCTCTCTCATTCTCTCTCTCATTCTCTCTCTCTCTATCTCTCTCTCTCTCTCTATCTCTCTCTCTCTCTCTCATTCTCTCTCTCTCTCTCTCTCTCTCTCATTCTCTCTCTCTCTCTCTCATTCTCTCATTCTCTCTCTCTCTCTCTCTCTCTCTCTCTCTCTCTCTCTCTCTCTCTCTCTCTCTCATTCTCTCTCTCATTCTCTCTCTCATTCTCTCTCTCTCTCATTCTCTCTCTCGCTCTCTCTCTCTCTCTTTCCCCCTCTCTCTCTCCTTTCTCTCTCTCCCTCCCTCTATCTTTTGTTCCCTCTCTTCCTCTCTCTCTCTTTCTCGTCTCTCCCCCACTCTCTCTCATTTCTCTCTCCCATGCCACTTCTCTCCTCTCTCTCCCTCCCTTTCACTTTTATTCTCCTTCTTCCCCTCTCTCTCTCTCTTTCTCTCCCGCACACTCTCTCGTTCTCTCTCCTCTCCCCTCTCCCCCCTCCTCGCTCTCCCCCCCTTTCTCACCTTCACATCTGTATTCACTTTCTCCAGCGCCGGTTGGAAGTTTCCAGATCTGGAGCCTTGAGACCCTAAAGCAGACACCGGCAGGAAAGGGGTTTATTGAGCGACGCTCTGCGGGTCTCTGGGATGGAAGGGGTTAGTGGTGCGATGCTCTGCAGGTCTCTGGGATGGAAGGGGTTAGTGGTGCGATGCTCTGCAGATCTCTGGGATGGAAGGGGTTAGTGGTGCGATGCTCTGCAGGTCTCTGGGATGGGATGGGGTTAGTGGTGCGATGCTCTGCAGGTCTCTGGGGTGGGAGGGGTTAGTGGTGCGATGCTCTGCAGGTGTCTGGGATGGAAGGTGTTAGTGGTGCGATGCTCTGCAGATCTCTGGGATGGAAGGGGTTAGTGGTGCAATGCTCTGCAGGTGTCTGGGATGGAAGGGGTTAGTGGTGCGATGCTCTTCAGGTCTCTGGGGTGGGAGGGGTTAGTGGTGCGATGCTCTTCAGGTCTCTGGGGTGGGAGGGGTTAGTGGTGCAATGTTCTGCAGACTCTGGGATGGGAGAGGTTAGTGGTGCAATGCTCTGCAGGTCTCTGGGATGGGGAGGTTAGTGGTGCAACATGCTGCAGGTATCTGTGATTGGAGGGATTAGTGGTGCGATACTCTGCAGTCCTCTGGGATGGGGAGGGCTTAGTGGTGCGATGCTCTGCAGTTCTCTGGGATAGGAGAGGTTAGTGGTGCAATGCTCTGCAGTCTCTGGGATGGGAGAGGTTCGTGGTGCGATGCTCTGCAGTTCTCTGGGATGGGAGAGGTTAGTGGTGCAATGCTCTGCAGTCTCTGGGATGGGAGAGGTTAGTGGTGAAATGCTCTGTAGGTCTCTGGGATGGGAGGGGTTAGTGGTGCAATGCTCTGCAGTCTCTGGGATGGGAGAGGTTAGTGGTGAAATGCTCTGCAGTCTCTGGGATGGGAGGGGTTAGTGGTGCAATGCTCTGCATGTCTCTGGGATGGGGGGAGGTTAGTAGCGCGACGCTCTGCAGCTCTCTGGGATGGGAGAGGTTAGTGGTGCGATGCTCTGCAGGTCCCTGGGATGGGGGGAAGTAAGTAGCGCGACGCTCTGCAGCTCTCTGGGATGGGAGAGGTTAGTGGTGCAATGCTCTGCAGGTCCCTGGGATGGGGGGAAGTTAGTAGCGCGACGCTCTGCAGCTCTCTGGGATGGGAGAGGTTACTGGTGCGATGCTCTGCAGATTTCTCACCCTGCATGCTACTGGCTGAATCCGGGTTCACAATTCTGCCTCTTTCCTGGGTATCAGCTTCCCACCCGTCCTCGTACCAGCGCTGGTCTGAGTCTATCAGCCTGGGGGGGGGAGAGAGAGGGGGGAGAGAGGGGGGAGGTGGGGTTACTAGCTGATGCTCCCTCCCCTCCACCCACAGGTAACTGAGCCCGGACACCATAGGATACAGAATAAAGTCTAGAGTTTGTGAGAGAGAGAAGGATAGAGAGAAGGATAGAGTGAGAGAGAAGGATAGAGTGAGAGAGAGAGGGGGGAGAGAGAGGGGAGGTGGGGTTACTAGCTGATGCTCGCCCCTCCACCCACAGGTAACTGAGCCCTGACACCATAGGATACAGAATAAAGTCTGTGGCGCCTATTTTAGTAGCATCGATAAAATTACTGCCATATTGAACGGTTTAGCGTTCATCTTACCGACTTTGCGTCTTAACCCAGACGGTGCTGAAAAGCTGTGCAATGCAACACGCATAAGCTTATAGGGGTCCATGTCAAAATGGATTTGAAGCAAAAGGTGACACTATAGAAGTAGGGTGGGTGGCTAAATATATATATATATAAATTATATATCAAATGGAAATATTACTGTATGCTCATTTGCGTGCCTTAGACAGGTCTACAACCCCGCCTTTCACCATTATCACCCAGCACACAGCACTTACACTGCAGCAAGGGATTCTGGGAAATGACATGCAAATGAGCACACAGTGCCACCTTTTGCTTCAAAACCATATGACATGATCCCCTGTAGGCTAATGCTTCCTGCATATCACATGGGAAGGAAGTTGATCCAGGGATTAATCCGATTGCCAATTCTCGGAGTCAGGAAGGAATTCATTTTTCCCCTTAATGGGTTTTTTTTGTTTGCCTTCCTCTGGATCAATAAGTAAGTATGGATATAGGATAAAGTATCTGTTGTCTAAATTTAGCATAGGTTGAACTGGATGGGCCTACGTCTTTTTTCAACCTCATCTACTATGTAACTATGTAACTATGTAACTATGTAACTATATATCACAGCTATTGAGCACAGCCTGGGTTAAAATGCATAGCCAGTAAATACACTATATATAAAATCGATCTCTCTCTGTGGGGGTACCCCAGGGCTCTGTCCTGGGACCTCTCCTCTTTTCTCTGTACACACTCTCTCTAGGTGACCTAATAACATCTCTTGAGTTTAAATATCACCTCTATGCTGATGACACAAATATACCTTTCAACACCCGACCTTACACCTGCTGTACAAACCAAAGTTTCTGAATGTCTCTCTGCTATATCATCATGGATTGCCCTCCGCCGCCTTAAACTCAACATGGCTAAAACAGAGCTCCTCATACTTCCTCCCTAACCTGGCCCTACTACCTCCTTCCACATTACTGTTGGAACTACCATCATTCACCCAGTAGCCCAAGCACGCTGCCTAGGGGTCACACTCGATTCCTCTCTCACATTCTCCTCTCACATTCACAAAGTAACTAAAACCTGTCGCTTTTTCCTCGGGAACATTGCAAAGATTCGCTCTTTCCACTGTCACTCTGCTGCTAAAACTCTAACAACTCCCCTAAAATCTATGCTAAGTGCTGCTAGAATCACTCGACTTTCTCCTAAATCTGTCTCTGCGTCTCTCCTGCTGAAATCCCTCTCCTGGCTTCCTATTAAACTCTGTATCACTTACAAGATTCTCCTCACTTTTAAAGCTTTACACTTGTCTGCCCCTCCTTACATCTCACCCTAATCTCTCACTATACACCCCTCTGCCCCTCCTTACATCTCACCCTAATATCTCACTATACCCTCCTCTGCCCCTCCTTACATCTCACCCTAATATCTCACTATACCCTCCTCTGCCCCTCCTTACATCTCACCCTAATATCTCACTATAGCCTCCTCTGCCCCTCCTTACATCTCACCCTAATATCTCACTATACCCCCCTCTGCCCCTCCTTACATCTCACCCTAATATCTCACTATACCCTCCTCTGCCCCTCCTTACATCTCACCCTAATCTCTCACTATACACCTCTCTGCCCCTCCTTACATCTCACCCTAATATCTCACTATACCCTCCTCTGCCCCTCCTTACATCTCACCCTAATATCTCACTATACCCTCCTCTGCCCCTCCTTACATCTCACCCTAATATCTCACTATACCCTCCTCTGCTCCTCCTTACTTCTCACCCTAATATCTCACTATACCCTCCACTGCCCCTCCTTACATCTCACCCTAATATCTCACTATACCCTCCTCTGCCCCTCCTTACATCTCACCCTAATATCTCATTATACCCTCCTCTGCTCCTCCTTACATCTCACCCTAATATCTCACTATACCCCCCTCTGCCCCTCCTTACATCTCACCCTAATATCTCACTATACCCCCCTCTGCCCCTCCTTACATCTCACCCTAATTTCTCACTATACACCGCTCTGCCCCTCCTCACACCTCACCCTAATATCTCACTATACCCTCCTCTGCCCCTCCTTACATCTCACCTTAATATCTCACTATACCCCCCCTCTGCCCCTCCTTACACCTCACCCTAATATCTCACTATACCCTCCTCTGCCCCTCCTTACACCTCAGTCCTAATATCACACTATACCATCCTCTGCCCCTCCTTACACCTCATCCTAATATCTCGCTATACTCTCCTCTGCCCCTCCTTACACCTCAGCCCTAATATCACACTATATCCTCCTCTGCCCCTCCTTACATCTCACCCTAATGTCTCAGTATACCCTCCTCTGCCCCTCCTTACACCTCACCCTAATATCTCACTATACCCTCCTCTGCCCCTCCTTACATCTCACCCTAATATCTCACTATACACCGCTCTGCCCCTCCTTACACCTCACCCTAATATCTCACCATACCCTCCTCTGCCTCTCCTTACATCTCACCCTAATATCTCACTATACACCGCTCTGCCCCTCCTTACATCTCACCCTAATATCTCACTATACCCTCCTCTGCCCCTCCTTACATCTCACCCTCATATATCCCTATACCCTCCTCTGCCCCTCCTTACACTTCAGCCCTAATATCTCACTATACCCTTCTCTGCCCCTCCTTACACCTCACCCTAATATCTCACCATACCCTCCTCTGCCCCTCCTTACATCTCACCCTCATATCTCACTATACCCTTCTCTGCCCCTCCTTACATCTCACCCTAATATCTCACTATACACCGCTCTGCCCCTCCTTACATCTCACCCTAATATCTCACTATACCCTCCTCTGCCCCTCCTTACACCTCACCCTAATATCTCACTATACACCCCTCTGCCCCTCCTTACACCTCAGCCCTAATATCTCACTATACCCCCTCTGCCCCTCCTTACACCTCAGCCCTAATATCACACTATACCATCCTCTGCCCCTCCTTACACCTCAGCTCTAATATCTCACTATACCCTCCTCTGTCCCTCCTTACACCTCAGCCCTAATATCTCACTATACCCTCCTATGCCCCTCACTATACCCTCCTCTGCCCCTCCTTACATCTCACCCTAATATCTCACTATACCCTCCTCTGCCCCTCCTTACACCTGACCCTAATATCTCACTATACCCTCCTCTCCCACTCCTTACACCTCAGCCCTAATATCACACTATACCCTCCTCTGCCCCCCTTAAATCTCACCCTAATATCTCACTATACCCTCCTCTGCCCCTCCTTACACCTCACCCTAATATCTCACTATACCCCAGACTGCCCCTCCTTACACCTCAGCCGTAATATCACACTATACCATCCTCTGCCCCTCCTTACATCTCACCCTAATATCTCACTATACCATCCTCTGCCCCTCCTTATGCCTCACCCTAATATCTCACTATACACCCCTCTGCCCCTCCTTACACCTCAGCCCTAATATCTCACTATACCACCCTCTGCCCCTCCTTACACCTCAGCCCTAATATCACACTATACCATCCTCTGCCCCTCACTATACCCTCCTCTGCCCCTCCTTACATCTCACCCTAATATCTCACTATACCCTCCTCTGCCCCTCCTTACATCTCACCCTAATATCTCAATATACCCTCCTCTGCCCCTCCTTACACCTCATCTCTAATATCTCACTATAGCCTCCTCTGCCCCTCCTTACATCTCACCCTAATATCTCACTATACCCCCCTCTGCCCGTCCTTACACCTCACCCTAATATCTCACTATACCCTCTTCTGCCCCTCCTTACATCTCACCCTAATATCTCACTATACCCTCCTCTGCCCCTCCTTACACCTCACCCTAATATCTCACTATACCCTCTTCTGCCCCTCCTTACATCTCACCCTTATATCTCACTATACCCTCCTCTGCCCCTCCTTACATCTCACCCTAATATCTCACTATACACCTGCTCAACTCTTGCGTTCTTCTCACGGATGTCTTCTCTCTACCCCTTTGTATCTAAAGTCCTCTCCCGCCTTAAACCTTTCTCACTGATTGCCCCGCACCCCTGGAATGCCCTTCCCCTCAGTACCCGACTAGCACCCTCTCTATCCACCTTTAAGACCTTTCTTAAAACACACCTTCCTATTCTTGCTCTCGTGTCTGAAGCGCTTATTCCCATTATGTGTTACTTGAATATGTCACGTGTGTTACTGCTCTGACGCGCTATGTACATGTATGGCGCCATATACATAAAGATATACATACATACATAAATGGATCATAGTGTCACTCTGACATGTATTAAGCACACAGCCGCTCCCGTGTAACGGGAAATACATGTATTATATTCTAATACCCATATCCCCACGTATGTTCCCCTGAGACGGGTGGGGAGAGGTGTTAGGTGTCACCGTTATTACACAGAGAGGTAACTCCCGTCCTCGTCTCTCCGCGTATCGAGGTTCTCCGTGTCTCTGCTTGTGATATGTGTGTATGTAACTATAACACCGCGCACACTCACTTCTCTCTGACCGGACGCCGTCGGCGTCGGCACGAGATGACAGCCAGGGCGACGATGACGATGAGGAGGACAGCCAGGCCGGCCCCGACCCCTCCGTATACACCTGGCTTACTGATAGCCGTCTGACATCGATGTCCTGTGTACCAGAACTGATCTGAGCTGTCACAGCTGAGGAGAGAGAGAAGGAGAGAGTGAGGGGAGAGAGAGAAGGAGAGCGTGAGGGGAGAGAGTGAGGAGAGAGAGAGAGAGAGTGTGTGAGGAGAGACAGTGTGAGGAGAGAGAAGAGTGAGGAGGGAGAAGAGTGAGGAGAGAGAAGAGTGAGGAGAGAGAAGAGTGAGGAGAGAGAAGAGTGAGAGAGAGAAGAGTGAGGAGAGAGAAGAGTGAGGAGAGAGAAGAGTGAGGAGAGAGAAGAGTGAGGAGAGAGAAGAGTGAGGAGAGAGAAGAGTGAGGAGAGAGAAGAGTGAGGAGGGAGAGAGTGAGGAGGGAGAGAGTGAGGAGGGAGAGTGTGAGGAGGGAGAGTGCGAGGAGGGAGAGTGTGAGGAGGGAGAATGTGAGGAGGGAGAATGTGAGGAGGGAGAGTGTGAGGAGGGAGAGTGTGAGGAGGGAGAGTGTGAGGAGGGAGAGAGCGAGGAAAGAGAGCGAGGCAAGAGAGTGAGGCGAGAGGGTGAGGAGAGAGTGAGGAGGGAGAGTGTGAGGAGGGAGAGTGTGAGGAGGGAGAGTGTGAGGAGGGAGAGTGTGAGGAGGGAGAGAGTGAGGAGGGAGAGGGTGAGGAGGGAGAGGGTGAGGAGGGAGATTGAATAGAGGGAGAGAGAAGGGGGAAAGAGTGAGGAGAATGAGTAGAGAGAGAGTTAAAAGGAGGAGTGAGTGAGTGAGTGAGTGAGTGAGAATTAGGAGAGAGGGAGGATAAGGATAGAGATGAATTGAGGAGATAGAAGTAGGGAAGGAATAGAGAGAGAGAGAGACAGAGAGAGAGAGACAGAGAGGGAGAGACAGAGAGACAGAGAGACAGAGACGAGAAGGTAAACTCACTAGCAGCGTGGTCCCTGCTGTGTGACTGAGCACCGGCCCTTGTTGCACAGGATGTAATGCTTATTGGTGCTGCTGCAGTTGGACACACAGCTCACCTCCCCGGAGATGTCCACCGGGTAATAATATTCCCGCAGCTCCTCAGGGATGGACAGCACCAGTGAGCACAGGTCTGAGGGGCAAGAACATGAGCCCATGTAATATACACACTGACCACCGGGTGTCACTGTGACTGCACCATAATCATAGCGAATGTATAGTACCCTACTACAGTATACTGTATACACACAGTGACCGCAGGGTGTCACTGATACCCATAGAGTATATACTGTACCCTGCTATATACACACAGTGACCGCAGGGTGTCACTGATACCCATAGGGAATATACCCTGCTATATATGTTGGGGCTTATGGTTTGACTCCCACTTAACATTCGGGATGCACACTGATACCCTGACAACCAAGACCTATGCCAAACTAGGGGTACTTTACAGGAACAAATCCTCCCTAAGTCTCCTGGTCAGAAAGCGTATCGCACAGCAGATGCTAATGCCAATTATTGACTATGGAGACATAGTATATGGCTCGGCTCCTCAAACCCACCTTAGCAAACTTTACACCCTCTACAATTCAATTTGTCGTTTTGTTCTCCAATGCAACTACAACACACATCACTGCGAAATGCTCAAAGAACTAGATTGGTCATCACTCGAGTCTAGGCGCAAAGTTCACCTTTCCTGTCTCACCCTCAAATACTTTCTGGACAAGCTACCCAGCTACTGTGAACAAGCTCCTCACCCCTACCACATGCAGTACCTATCACCTGAGATCAGACTCCAAAAGACTGTTCATGGTCCCAAGGCTCAACAAAGTATCCGGACGTTCCTCCTTCTCCTTCCGTGCACCCCAAAACTGGAACAACCTACCAGAGACTCTCACATCCAGCACCAGCTAAAGTTCTTTCAAATCTAAGGCTGTCTCACACTTTAATCTGGTCTGTAACTGTTTCATACGCTCATAATATATATTTTCTTTAACTGTGCACGCAATGTCTTGTATATAATGTATACTTTGTTCATTTATGTAACTGTACTTGTAACCATGTATTATTTGTTTTACTCTGTGACCAGGACATACTTGAAAACGAGAGGTAACTCGCAATGTATTACTTCCTGGTAAAATATTTGATAAATAAATAAATAAATATACACACGGTGACCGCAGGGTGTCACTGATACCCATAGGGAATATACCCTGCTATATATACACAGTGACCGCAGGGCGTCACTGATACCCATAGGGAATATACCCTGCTATTTACACACAGTGACCGCAGGGTGTCACTGATATCCATAGGGAATATACCCTGCTATATACACACGGTGACCGCAGGGCGTCACTGATACCCATAGGGAATATACCCTGCTATATACACACAGTGACCGCAGGGTGTCACTGATACCCATAGGGAATACACCCTGCTATATACACACAGTGACCGCAGGGTGTCACTGATACCCATAGGGAATATACCCTGCTATATACACACGGTGACCGCAGGGTGTCACTGATACCCATAGGGAATATACCCTGCTATATACACACGGTGACCGCAGGGCGTCACTGATACCCATAGGGAATATACCCTGCTATATACACACAGTGACCGCAGGTTGTCACTGATACCCATAGGGAATATACCCTGCTATATACACACGGTGACCGCAGGGCGTCACTGATACCCATAGGGAATATACCCTGCTATATACACACAGTGACCGCAGGGTGTCACTGATACCCATAGGCAGTGGTTGACAAATCACCAAAAAATCTACTCGCCACACAAAAACATCTACTCGCCACCTAGTACCAAACGTGTGCTGCTTTGGCCAATATTTACTCGCCCGGGGGTTAAATCCACTCGCCCGGGGCGAGCAAATGTATAGGTTTGTCGAACACTGCCCATAGGGAATATACCCTGCTATATACACACAGTGACCGCAGGGTGTCACTGATACCCATAGGGAATATACCCTGCTATATACACACAGTGACCGCAGGGTGTCACTGATACCCATAGGGGGTATACCCTGCTATATACACACAGTGACCGCAGGGTGTCACTGATACCCATAGGGAATATACCTTGCTATATACACACAGTGACCGCAGGGTGTCACTGATACCCATAGGGAATATACCCTGCTATATACACACGGTGACCGCAGGGTGTCACTGATATGCATAGGGAATATACCCTGCTATATACACACAGTGATCGCAGGGTGTCACTGATACCCATAGGGAATATATTGGCTGCTATGTACATACTGTCACCACCCTTACCTTTTAAATCTATCTCATTTTTGTTGATTTTCTCTGTGTTTGGAACAAAGCACAAGGTTTCTGTGAAAGAAAAGGACACAATGACTTACACATCAGGCACTAAGGGAGAGTGTATGCGTCTGTGAATATATATACTGTACACACACACATTCTCTGCTCACATTGAAAAGGTAGCTAAACCTGTTGCTTTTTCCTCCGCAATGTTACAAAGATACGCCCGTTCCCCTGTTGCCCGACTGCTAAAACTCTGACTCAGGCCCTCATTCTCTCCCGTCTCGATTACTGTAACCTCCTGCTGTCCGGCCTTCCTGCCTCTCACCTGTCTCCCCTACAATCTATCCTAAATGCTGCTGCCAGAATCACTCTGCTCTTTCCTAGATCTGTCTCAGCGTCTCCCTCCTGAAATCCCTCTCCTGGCTTCCTATCAAATCCCGCATCTCACACTCCATTCTCCTCCTCACTTTTAAAGCTTTACGCTCCTCTGCCCCTTTTTACATCTCAGCCATAATTTCTCGCTATGCATCACCCCGACTCTTGTGTTCCACTCAAGGGTGTCTTCTTTCTACCCCCTTTGTATCTAAAGCCCTCTCCCGCCTTAACCCTTTCTCACTGACTGCCCCGCACCTCTGGAACGCCCTTCCCCTCAATACCCGACTAGCACCCTCTCTATCCACCTTTAAGTCCCACCTTAAAACACACCTGCTTAAAGAAGTATATGAGTAGCTCCGTGGCTGATACTATACACCTGATACATAAAGCTTGGCCCCCTGCAGATGCACTTACCAGAACGCCCTCCTACTGTCTCTGTACGTTCTCCCTACCTACTAATTAGAGTGTAAGCTCCTCGGAGCAGAGACTCCTCTGTAGAGGGAGAAAGGGGGTGGCCCGGTATTAAAGGGGTTGCACCCCATATGGCCATCCCCTGACCTCACCAGAGAGACAAGGGGTTAACTGGACTGCGGTCCAGGGATGAGGTTTGTACCTTGAAAATGTATGTTCCCCTGTTCCCATGTTTCATTATAAGCATGTATTTTAATGTTTTAAAGTGCATTTCTGTATCTCCAGTTCTGGAGGTCACAGAGAGTTCATATTTGGCCAATATGTGGAGTCACTGTAGGCATTAAAAACTGGCAAAGGTCGACCCACTGAGCCCATCAGAATGGAACTTATTAATATGTGTAGATATTAAAGTGTATATGTATTTTATTTTGGATCTGTTCTGAAAATGCAGACGCCATTTGCTAAGCTAATAAGTCATGAAGGGCAGACGGCTGAGTAGCCTAAGCACGGTGATCAAAAAGTAACTGCCTTGATTGTTATCCAATGTCTAGGGATTAAGTATTAGTCAATCAACAAATTCTGCCAGTCTAATTGTTACCTGAGGGCATGGGTTAGTCTGTTAGTCTGTGTCTCCACATTAGAGAGTGGATATAGATAATTGTTCACCAATAGGCTGTGTTCAATGTTAAGAATAGGGTTGCACAGGTATATAAACTGTGTCAACCCTACAGTTTTTAGTTGTGCTTCTGATTCCATCTTGAATGTCACTGGACTGCTGGAGAATTGCTATTGGATACTTCTCCATTCCCCAACCCTAAGTAAGTGTTATCTTCTTGCCTGTTAATTGTACTATATTGCTGTGTTCACCTTATTTAAGGAATAAATTATATTTTATTATATCTAAGCCTCGTTCAGTTCAACCCAGATATTTGGTGTTCATTATATCTTGTCATAAGCTACCGTGACATCCTCTTCCTTAATGTTACTTTTATGTATGAAACACTTCTCCCCTTTATGTGTTATGTGTATTATTTGTTATTTATATGATTGTCACGTGTATTACTGCTGTGACGCGCTATGTACATTAATTGCGCTATATAAATAAAGACATATATGCATACATACATATATATATCTGTGGACACACATGTCTGTGTTTGTGCAAAACCTTGCATATATCCTGCTGCATCAGGTCCTGCACTTCTTTAACGATCTCTAATATTTCATTGACATTGGAGTTTGCGTTAGACATTTTTACCAAGCGCGGGACAAGCTAGCCGCTCATTGCACGCTAAACAAAATGGAATTCGAATTCCCGACTTGCCTGATTTCAGGTTACCTTGGAGTGGGGGGGAGGGAGGGGGGAGGGAGGGCGCAAACTTACCATACTGCGGCCTAATTATGTAACTAAAGCCCCAACTGCAATGAAATATTAGCCGTGCTTTTTCTGTGACGGTGCGTCTCGGTGCTGTGTAACCGGAACCTTTTTCCAGGGTCGAAGTTGGCACCCCTCCCCCCCCCCCAAATTATCATTTCGTTTGCCTTGCGTGTGACGGTGCGGCCGTGATGTTGGGGTGTAACGGCGAAGTTAAGAAACTACCGAAGGGCACGTTTCCTTCTTTGATAAGCGCGGCGCGGTGCCAGTCACAGATTAGAACATGTCGGCCAGCGATGGTGCCAAAGAGGCTCCAGGAATCAACAGATTCGGCGCGGACGCGCTAACGGCTCATCTGTTAAATAATCGGCCGGGTTTTAAGCACGCGATGGGTGGGCGGCATCCAGTTTCCCGGTGTTTGAATATGCCTGTGCAGAGGCACCTGCAGAAGTGTGTGTGTGTGTACGTGTGTTTGTGTGTGTGTGTGTGTACGTGTGTTTGTGTGTGTGTGTATGTACGTGTAGTCAGTGGGGGAAAGGGAAGGGGGAGGGGAAAATCCTGCTCAGCTCAAAATAGACTTTCTAGGGAGGTGCTATCAGGGTGAAACTTAAGCGTATAGGAGGAGAGAGGAAAGAACCCTATATGATGCACTCAGCCCTACTAATGAAAATAATAAACTTTAATTTAATGATAGTTGAAAAATGCAAACATAACAAATATATTTAAAACCTACACTGGCGACACACTTTATCGCAGTGCGGCCAGATCCGCAAGCCGGGAGATTTCCCGGCTTGCTAGTGGCCGCCCCTCGGCGTGCCGCGCGTCATAGACGCGCGGTCACGCGTCATCGGGAGCCTGCGCCCCCTGCACGCGTGTCCAAGGGCTCCCCGAGGGAGCCCTGGTGTCCCGCGATCGCGGGACAGCGGCAGGGGGTTCCGGGGGACCCGGCGGACCCGGCAGCGGTAGGGAGAGCGCCCCGATCGGAGGGCGCTCTTCCGCTGCTTCGGCGCGCGCCCGTCACACTCGGGCGCGCGCCAGGCTACTGCTGCGGCACAGAACGGGCAAATGCTCGAATAAACTGTGCCGCAGCAGTAAAAAGTGTACTGTTCAGTTCTGATGTGCAATCACTCTAGATGACCAGGTAGTGTCATAGTTAGTGTGAAGCACAGTAGATTAGAGAAACTGTTGATTCTCACAATACTAGTATGAAAATGATTTAGTAGATGCACAATGAATATAACCCTGTCAGGGAAGTAGCTGGTGTGCACTCTACATAGGTATTGTGATACACAAGCACTGGGAGCATTGATAGTGCAGCACTGTGTTACAAAGCTGCAGTAGGGCACATAGCACTGCTGCATACACAGGAAGCCAAATGCAAACCCAGGCAGGGAAGGACCCCCCCTGATGATAGATCAATGGGAGCGCTGCTGGGAGGTGGGTGCAGGTAAGTATACCCCGTGGTTAACCACAGTGCTGCACTATCAATGCTCCCAGTGCTTGTGTATCACTGAGTGCATCATGTATGTACATGTGTTTGTGTGTGTGTGTACGTGTGTTTGTGTGTGTGTGTACGTGTCTGCATTTTCCATAGCGCACACATCCCCATCTCTGCACTTACCTTTGGTCAATTCTATTGTTGTGCAGTGGGAATGTCTTAAAGTCTCATTAAGCCTTTCCACAGCCTCTGCATACTGCTCTCTATATTTGGCAAAATCAACTTCCAGCAGCACTACATGTTCAACAACAATACTTCCTTTCCTGGAAGAGAGAGACGGGGGGTAGAGAGGTTAGAAGGGAGACTAGAAAGAGGGGTAGAGCAAAACAGAGTCATGTATCAAGCATCGACAACTGCAGCATTGCTCCGGACATGCCACGGAGTCGCTCATTTCCCCTTTGTAACTGGTTCCGTTATTAAATAAATGTCATCAACGACCTGTACATATCCCCCAGACTCTTTGGGTCAGACCCCTCTTAAGATAACATCAACGTTAAGTCATTTGACAGAGTTTTATGGATCTGGCCCGTGGTGATTGGACACTGGATAATATAATCCCACTTCTGCCACCATATGTGTTGTTATGATCTGTGCAGTGACAGGGGAACATTCAGTGACTGAGAGGGCATCAGATATAACCTCCCCCCTGGTACATGCTGGCTTTGGGGTTTTGTGTGGTCCTGGGAGGGTTTCTCACCTGATGAAGGTGATCCTTACTCCGTTGTAGTTGGTGACGTTTATATACAAGATTCCCATCTGCAGAATAGGAGAGAAATCTGTCACCCAATGCATCCCAGCTACTAGAAATATACTCCAAGTACAGAACATAAACAGCACCAACCTCTCGCCCCAACGCATCTTCTGTCTCTTCTCTCCCACTTTTTCCCTTTATATTGTAAGCTTAGGATCAAGAATATATCTACCTCTTCTGACGTTTTCTTTAAGTCTAGTAATATTTTTGTATCTTTTATTATTTTTATTTTAGCTTTCGCACCCTATTCTGCGGCTCTTTTGGATCACGTTGGCACATTGTGAATAAATACCTATGACAGTAACAATAATGCCCCTTTTAATACTAAAGCCGCAATAGCATACAGTACTCATACCGTATCTTAATCAGAGAGGTTGATTTTGAAAGGGACGGTGCAGTTCAACCAAAAACCTCAGGGCTAGAGTGCAAAAAACGTATACGTTTATTGATTAGCCATTTAAAACCCCGCCAACGCGTTTTGCGCCAACAAGGAGGCCCGTGACAAAATGAATCTTCTGGTGGTGAAGCAGTGACCTCCCGCCGGCTGGTGCTACACTGTGGAGGTGACATCGTTAAAAGTATAAACGCCTCCGCCCCACCCCCCCTTTCCCCCCACACATACTTGCTCCCGGAACCTTTTCTCGAAGTCTTTATATCCCTGGGATGTTGTGTCCGTTAGCTCTTCATTGAATTCTTCATTCTCCACCGTGACAGTGACATTAATTTTAGCGATGACCTTCTCTATAACAAAGGAAGCCAGAGACGTAAGGACATGGCAGGATTTTCAGTGGCTTAACACCCCCCACCCCCATTTTAATTGCCCCTCAAATACCCTATGAACATTATATAATATATTAGCTGATATACCCGGCGTTGCCCGGGGTGTAAATACGTAATAGGTATTATTATCTGTAATAAGACACGCAGAGTCATGGGAACCATCAGGACATTCCTGTCACTAACCCCAATTGGTGAGTGCCACACTAACAATCCCTCCATAGGAGGGGTAGAAACCTAAAGACGGTCCTACAGGGTACGTTGATGACGTCGCTCTGCTTATGGTGCCACAGATTGTGACGGCCGTTCTCTGCGCTGTTAGTTATGATGATACTGCCTGGGGTAGTGAAGTCACATGTCGGCAAGATCTATGACTGTGTCCGCGATGTTGGCTACCTTTTGTGACGTCACCGCAAAGAGTTCATATAGTGACTGTGAATGACATGCCCTGCATTGCAGCTCCCATCATGATCTGTATCCCCATGTGCTGAGGATTACAGAGTCCAATCCTAAATGAGTGATCAGTCCCTTGGAAAAGAGGGGGCAGACTTCCACCTATTTTGACTTTTCATAAATGCTAAAGTTATGGCATTGTCAACCCAACTCCCGCACTCATTGGGATTCCCAAAACGCGGATTCCAAACGTACCTGGTCTGATCTCGTCCAAAATGACCTCGCACAGGGGCCCGTAGATGTTCTGGTGGTTACACACGCACTTAACACCATCGTATTGACCATATACACAGGCGAGACCTAAAGCACAGAGACATCAAGTAAGCGTGGGCACCACCTCTGAGATCGAGTCATCGACATAGGGAAACGGGTGCAGTATGGAGAACGGGAGAGATCGGACGAGGGATGTAATATTTTAAATACTGACGCTGACTAGGTTGGTGAAGACACCAGCACACAATACATACAATATACTGGTGCTGGTGCTGGTAATCCATATCGAGCTCCAGATACAGGTGCGCCGACGAGTATTCTAAAACTTGCCTTAAACTTGCCTTGGCAAATCTGGGGCAATCACCAACAAGTTCCAGGTACATGCTGGGTACATGCTAGGTACATGCTGGGTACATGCTGGGTAGATGCTGCAAACATTTCAGTGACATTTCTGCAGAGACTAATGGCCTATCGGATTAACACAGCAGGGATCCCGGGCAGTCCCATTCAGTTTGAATGGGACTGCCAGGGACCCCCGCTGTTAATCCGATGGGCCATTAGTCTCTGCAGAAATGTCACTGAAATGTTTGCAGCATGTACCCAGTATGTGCCCAGCATGTACCCAGCATGTACCCAGCATGTACCCAGCATGTACCCAGCATGTACCCAGCATGTACCCAGCATGTACCCAGCATGTACCTGGGTCTTGTTGGTGATTGCCCCAGATTTGTTTTAGAATACTCGTCGGCGCTACAGTATGTGTAAAGCAAAACAGAGCAGTTACAGGGGAAGAGCTGAGGTATAAATGGAGTTAGATCTTAATGAAATAAAAAAAGGTTGGTATAGAAGGTATGCTGAGAGTTAAAATTGCAGTTGAAGGGTATATAGATGCGGGGAGAGAGGAGTATTGAAAGAAGGTACGTAGATGACTGAGGGTTATGAAGCCCTTAGGTCAAGTAAAGATATAACAAAAGTGTGCAAGGAGGTATAGTTCCAGTATAGGTAAGTGTACAATCTGTATAGGAGGGGAGGCATGGATGCAAAAAGGATGTGTAAGATTATTTCAGGGTGGGGCAACAGGAGACAGTGGTAGTAACAAGGTGCTGTGTAGGTGTGCTATGTGGAATGAAGGAAACCATTTTATGAGATGCTGTACAGCAGACTTGAGGTAAAGAAGTCCTACGTATATGAATAAAGATAAAGAAGAACAGAGAGGTAAAGGATGGGAGGAAGCAGTGTTGCAGGCACGGATGCGCTGGGGACTTACCTGGATTGGTAGCTGGTGGCCTGATGCTGCTGGAAGTTGAATTAGGCTGAGTTGTTGAGAGGATAACATCAGGGCTGCTGAGACCACCGTGGGTAGATGTGGTAGCTTGAGCACTTGCGGCTGTCGTGGTTTCTGCTCCAGAGTCCGCAGTGGTTTCTTCTCCAGAGCCAGTAGTAGTTTCTGCTCCAGAGACAGTAGTGGTTTCTGCTCCAGAGTCGGTAGTGGTTTCTGCTCCAGAGGCAGTAGTGGTTTCTGCTCCAGAGTCAGTAGTGGTTTCTGCTCCAGAGTCAGTAGTGGTTTCTGCTCCAGAGTCGGTAGTGGTTTCTGCTCCAGAGTCAGTAGTGGTTTCTGCTCCAGAGTCGGTAGTGGTTTCTGCTCCAGAGTCGGTAGTGGTTTCTGCTCCAGAGTCGGTAGTGGTTTCTGCTCCAGAGTCAGTAGTGGTTTCTGCTCCAGAGTCAGTAGTGGTTTCTGCTCCAGAATCGGTAGTGGTTTCTGCTCCAGTGTCAGTAGTGGTTTCTGCTCCAGAGTCAGTAGTGGTTTCTGCTCCAGAGTCAGTAGTGGTTTCTGCTCCAGAGTCGGTAGTGGTTTCTGCTCCAGAGGCGGTAGTTGTTTCTGCTCCAGAGTCAGTAGTAGTTTCTGCTCCAGAGTCGGTAGTGGTTTCTGCTCCAGAGTCGGTAGTGGTTTCTGCTCCAGAGTCAGTAGTAGTTTCTGCTCCAGAGTCGGTAGTGGTTTCTGCTCCAGAGTCGGTAGTGGTTTCTGCTCCAGAGTCAGTAGTGGTTTCTGCTCCAGAGTCAGTAGTAGTTTCTGCTCCAGAGTCAGTAGTGGTTTCTGCTCCAGAGTCAGTAGTGGTTTCTGCTCCAGAGTCAGTAGTAGTTTCTGCTCCAGAGTCGGTAGTGGTTTCTGCTCCAGAGTCGGTAGTGGTTTCTGCTCCAGAGTCGGTAGTGGTTTCTGCTCCAGAGTCAGTAGTAGTTTCTGCTCCAGAGTCAGTAGTGGTTTCTGCTCCAGAGTCGGTAGTGGTTTCTGCTCCAGAGTCAGTAGTAGTTTCTGCTCCAGAGTCAGTAGTGGTTCCTGCTCCAGAGTCGGTAGTGGTTTCTGCTCCAGAGTCGGTAGTGGTTTCTGCTCCAGAGTCAGTAGTAGTTTCTGCTTCAGAGTCAGTAGTGGTTTCTGCTCCAGAGTTGGTGGTTTCTGCTCCAGAGGCAGTAGTAGTTTCTGCTCCAGAGTCAGTAGTAGTTTCTTCTCCAGAGTCAGTAGTGGTTTCTACTCCAGAGTCAGTAGTAGTTTCTACTCCAGAGTCAGTAGTAGTTTCTGCTCCAGAGTCAGTAGTGGTTTCTGCTCCAGAGTCGGTAGTGGTTTCTGCTCCAGAGTCGGTAGTGGTTTCTGCGCCAGAGTCGGTAGTGGTTTCTGCTCCAGAGTCGGTAGTGGTTTCTACTCCAGAGTCAGTAGTGGATTCTGCTCCAGAGTCCACAGTTGTTTCTGCTCCTGAGTCAGTAGTGGTTTCTGCTCCAGAGTCAGTAGTGGTTTCTGCTCCAGAGTCAGTAGTGGTTTCTGCTCCAGAGTCAGTAGTGGTTTCTGCTCCAGAGTCGGTAGTGGTTTCTGCTCCAGAGTCAGTAGTGGTTTCTGCTCCAGAGTCAGTAGTGGTTTCTGCTACTGAGTCAGTAGTGGTTTCTGCTCCAGAGTCAGTAGTGATTTCTGCTCCAGAGTCGGTAGTGGTTTCTGCTCCAGAGTCAGTAGTGGTTTCTGCTCCAGAGTCGGTAGTGGTTTCTGCTCCAGAGGCAGTAGTTGTTTCTGCTCCAGAGGCAGTAGTAGTTTCTGCTCCAGAAACAGTAGTAGTTTCTGCTCCAGAGTCAGTAGTGGTTTCTGCTCCAGAGTCGGTAGTGGTTTCTACTCCAGAGTCGGTAGTAGTTTCTGCTCCAGAGTCGGTAGTGGTTTCTGCTCCAGAGTCAGTAGTGGTTTCTGCTCCAGAGTCAGTAGTGGTTTCTGCTCCAGAGTCGGTAGTGGTTTCTGCTCCAGAGTCAGTAGTAGTTTCTGCTCCAGAGTCGGTAGTGGTTTCTGCTCCAGAGTCGGTAGTGGTTTCTGCTCCAGAATCGGTAGTGGTTTCTGCTCCAGAGTCAGTAGTAGTTTCTGCTCCAGAGTCAGTAGTGGTTTCTGCTCCAGAGTCGGTAGTGGTTTCTGCTCCAGAGTCAGTAGTAGTTTCTGCTCCAGAGTCAGTAGTGGTTTCTGCTCCAGAGTCGGTAGTGGTTTCTGCTCCAGAGTCGGTAGTGGTTTCTGCTCCAGAGTCAGTAGTAGTTTCTGCTTCAGAGTCAGTAGTGGTTTCTGCTTCAGAGTTTGTGGTTTCTGCTCCAGAGGCAGTAGTAGTTTCTGCTCCAGAGTCAGTAGTAGTTTCTCCTCCAGAGTCAGTAGTGGTTTCTACTCCAGAGTCAGTAGTAGTTTCTACTCCAGAGTCAGTAGTAGTTTCTGCTCCAGAGTCAGTAGTGGTTTCTGCTCCAGAGTCGGTAGTGGTTTCTGCTCCAGAGTCAGTAGTGGTTTCTGCGCCAGAGTCGGTAGTGGTTTCTGCTCCAGAGTCGGTAGTGGTTTCTGCTCCAGAGTCGGTAGTGGTTTCTGCTCCAGAGTCGGTAGTGGTTTCTGCTCCAGAGTCGGTAGTGGTTTCTGCTCCAGAGTCGGTAGTGGTTTCTGCGCCAGAGTCGGTAGGGGTTTCTGCTCCAGAGTCAGTAGTTGTTTCTGCTCCAGAATCGGTAGTGGTTTCTGCTCCAGAGTCAGTAGTGGTTTCTGCTTCAGAGTCAGTAGTGGTTTCTGCTCCAGAGTCAGTAGTGGTTTCTGCTCCAGAGTCGGTAGTAGTTTCTGCTCCAGAGTCAGTAGTAGTTTCTGCTCCAGAGTCCGTAGTGGTTTCTGCTCCAGAGTCGGTAGTGGTTTCTACTCCAGCGTCGGTAGTAGTTTCTGCTCCAGAGTTGGTAGAGGTTTCTTCTCCAGAGTCAGTAGTGGTTTCTGCTCCAGAGTCAGTAGTCGTTTCTGCTCCAGAGTCCGTAGTGGTTTCTTCTCCAGAGTCGGTAGTGGTTTCTGCTCCAGAGTCAGTAGTAGTTTCTGCTCCAGAGTCAGTAGTGGTTTCTGCTCCAGAGGCAGTAGTAGTTTCTGCACCTGAGTCGGTAGTGGTTTCTACTCCAGAGTCAGTAGTAGTTTCTGCTCCAGAGGCAGTAGTGGTTTCTGCTCCAGAGTCGGTAGAGGTTTCTGCTCCAGAGTCGGTAGTGGTTTCTGCTCCAGAGTCAGTAGTAGTTTCTGCTCCAGAGTCCGTAGTGGTTTCTTCTCCAGAGTCGGTAGTGGTTTCTGCTCCAGAGTCAGTAGTAGTTTCTGCTCCAGAGTCAGTAGTGGTTTCTGCTCCAGAGGCAGTAGTAGTTTCTGCACCTGAGTCGGTAGTGGTTTCTACTCCAGAGTCAGTAGTAGTTTCTGCTCCAGAGGCAGTAGTGGTTTCTGCTCCAGAGTCGGTAGAGGTTTCTGCTCCAGAGTCAGTAGTGGTTTCTGCGCCAGAGTCGGTAGTAGTTTCTGCTCCAGAGTCAGTAGTGGTTTCTGCTCCAGAGTCGGTTGTGGTTTCTGCGCCAGAGTCGGTAGTAGTTTCTGCTCCAGAGTCGGTAGTGGTTTCTGCTCCAGAGTCGGTAGTGGTTTCTGCTCCAGAGTCGGTAGTGGTTTCTGCTCCAGAGTCGGTAGTGGTTTCTGCGCCAGAGTCAGTAGTCGTTTCTGCTCCAGAGTCAGTAGTGGTTTCTGCGCCAGAGTCGGTAGTGGTTTCTGCGCCAGAGTCAGTAGTGGTTTCTGCTCCAGAGTCAGTAGTGGATTCTGCTCCAAAGTCAGTAGTGGTTTCTGCTCCAGAGTCGGTAGTAGTTTCTGCTCCAGAGTCGGTAGTGGTTTCTGCTCCAGAGTCGGTAGTGGTTTCTGCGCCAGAGTCAGTAGTGGTTTCTGCTCCAGAGTCAGTAGTGGATTCTGCTCCAAAGTCAGTAGTGGTTTCTGCTCCAGAGTCGGTAGTAGTTTCAGCGCCAGAGTCAGTAGTGGTTTCTGCTCCAGAGTCTGTAGTGGTTTCTGCGCCAAAGGCAGTAGTAGTTTCTGCTCCAGAGTCGTTAGTGGTTTCTGCTCCAGAGTTGGTAGTGGTTTCTGCTCCAGAGTCAGTAGTAGTTTCTGCTCCAGAGTCAGTAGTGGTTTCTGCTCCAGAGTCGGTAGTGGTTTCTGCTCCAGAGTCAGTAGTGGTTTCTGCTCCAGAGGCAGTAGTAGTTTCTGCTCCAGAGTCAGTAGTAGTTTCTGCTCCAGAGTCGGTAGTGGTTTCTACTCCAGAGTCAGTAGTAGTTTCTGCTCCAGAGTCGGTAGTGGTTTCTACTCCAGAGTCAGTAGTAGTTTCTGCTCCAGAGTCAGTAGTGGTTTCTGCTCCAGAGTCAGTAGTAGTTTCTGCTCCAGAGTCGGTAGTGGTTTCTGCTCCAGAGTCAGTAGTAGTTTCTGCTCCAGAGTCAGTAGTGGTTTCTGCTCCAGAGTCAGTAGTGGTTTCTGCTCCAGAGTCGGTAGTGGTTTCTGCTCCAGAGTCGGTAGTGGTTTCTGCTCCAGAGTTGGTAGTGGTTTCTGCTCCAGAGTCAGTAGTGGTTTCTGCTCCAGAGTCGGTAGTGGTTTCTGCTCCAGAGTTGGTAGTGGTTTCTGCTCCAGAGTCGGTAGTGGTTTCTGCGCCAGAGTCGGTAGTGGTTTCTGCTCCAGAGTCGGTAGTGGTTTCTGCTCCAGATTCGGTAGTGGTTTCTGCTCCAGAGTCGGTAGTGGTTTCTGCTCCAGAGTCGGTAGTGGTTTCTACGCCAGAGTCAGTAGTGGTTTCTGCTCCAGAGTCAGTAGTGGATTCTGCTCCAGAGTCAGTAGTGGTTTCTGCTCCAGAGGCAGTAGTAGTTTCTACTCCAGAATCAGTAGTAGTTTCTGCTCTAGAGTCAGTAGTGGTTTCTGCTCCAGAGTCGGTAGGGGTTTCTGCTCCAGAGTCAGTAGTGGTTTCTGCGCCAGAGGCAGTAGTAGTTTCTGCTCCAGAGTCAGTAGTGGTTTCTGCTCCAGAGTCAGTAGTGGTTTCTGCTCCAGAGTCGGTAGTGGTTTCTGCTCCAGAGTCAGTAGTGGTTTCTGCACCAGAGGCAGTAGTGGTTTCTGCTGCAGAGTCGGTAGTGGTTTCTACTCTAGAGTCAGTAGTAGTTTCTGCTCCAGAGTCAGTAGTGGTTTCTGCTCCAGAGTCAGTAGTAGTTTCTGCTCCAGAGTCGGTAGTGGTTTCTGCTCCAGAGTCAGTAGTAGTTTCTGCTCCAGAGTCAGTAGTGGTTTCTGCTCCAGAGTCAGTAGTGGTTTCTGCTCCAGAGTCGGAATTGGTTTCTGCTCCAGAGTCGGTAGTGGTTTCTGCTCCAGAGTTGGTAGTGGTTTCTGCTCCAGAGTCAGTAGTGGTTTCTGCTCCAGAGTCGGTAGTGGTTACTGCTCCAGAGTCAGTAGTGGTTTCTGCTCCAGAATCGGTAGTGGTTTCTGCTCCAGAGTCAGTAGTGGTTTCTGCTCCAGAGTCAGTAGTGGTTTCTGCTCCAGAGTCAGTAGTGGTTTCTGCTCCAGAGTCAGTAGTGGTTTCTGCTCCAGAGTCAGTAGTGGTTTCTGCTCCAGAGTCGGAATTGGTTTCTGCTCCAGAGTCGGTAGTGGTTTCTGCTCCAGAGTTGGTAGTGGTTTCTGCTCCAGAGTCAGTAGTGGTTTCTGCTCCAGAGTCGGTAGTGGTTTCTGCTCCAGAGTCAGTAGTAGTTTCTGCTTCAGAGTCAGTAGTGGTTTCTGCTCCAGAGTCAGTAGTGGTTTCTGCTCCAGAGTCAGTAGTAGTTTCTACTCCAGAGTCAATAGTAGTTTCTGCTCCAGAGTCCGTAGTGGTTTCTGCTCCAGAGTCGGTAGTGGTTTCTACTCCAGAGTCGGTAGTAGTTTCTGCTCCAGAGTTGGTAGAGGTTTCTGCTCCAGAGTCAGTAGTGGTTTCTGCTCCAGAGTCAGTAGTCGTTTCTGCTCCAGAGTCGGTAGTGGTTTCTGCTCCAGAGTCGGTAGTGGTTTCTGCTCCAGAGTCAGTAGTAGTTTCTGCTCCAGAGTCCGTAGTGGTTTCTTCTCCAGAGTCGGTAGTGGTTTCTGCTCCAGAGTCGGTAGGGGTTTCTGCTCCAGAGTCAGTAGTGGTTTCTGCGCCAGAGGCAGTAGTAGTTTCTGCTCCAGAGTCAGTAGTGGTTTCTGCTCCAGAGTCAGTAGTGGTTTCTGCTCCAGAGTCGGTAGTGGTTTCTGCTCCAGAGTCAGTAGTGGTTTCTGCACCAGAGGCAGTAGTGGTTTCTGCTGCAGAGTCGGTAGTGGTTTCTACTCTAGAGTCAGTAGTAGTTTCTGCTCCAGAGTCAGTAGTGGTTTCTGCTCCAGAGTCAGTAGTAGTTTCTGCTCCAGAGTCGGTAGTGGTTTCTGCTCCAGAGTCAGTAGTAGTTTCTGCTCCAGAGTCAGTAGTGGTTTCTGCTCCAGAGTCAGTAGTGGTTTCTGCTCCAGAGTCGGAATTGGTTTCTGCTCCAGAGTCGGTAGTGGTTTCTGCTCCAGAGTTGGTAGTGGTTTCTGCTCCAGAGTCAGTAGTGGTTTCTGCTCCAGAGTCGGTAGTGGTTTCTGCTCCAGAGTCAGTAGTTGTTTCTGCTCCAGAATCGGTAGTGGTTTCTGCTCCAGAGTCAGTAGTGGTTTCTGCTCCAGAGTCAGTAGTGGTTTCTGCTCCAGAGTCAGTAGTGGTTTCTGCTCCAGAGTCAGTAGTGGTTTCTGCTCCAGAGTCAGTAGTGGTTTCTGCTCCAGAGTCGGAATTGGTTTCTGCTCCAGAGTCGGTAGTGGTTTCTGCTCCAGAGTTGGTAGTGGTTTCTGCTCCAGAGTCAGTAGTGGTTTCTGCTCCAGAGTCGGTAGTGGTTTCTGCTCCAGAGTCAGTAGTAGTTTCTGCTTCAGAGTCAGTAGTGGTTTCTGCTCCAGAGTCAGTAGTGGTTTCTGCTCCAGAGTCAGTAGTAGTTTCTACTCCAGAGTCAATAGTAGTTTCTGCTCCAGAGTCCGTAGTGGTTTCTGCTCCAGAGTCGGTAGTGGTTTCTACTCCAGAGTCGGTAGTAGTTTCTGCTCCAGAGTTGGTAGAGGTTTCTGCTCCAGAGTCAGTAGTGGTTTCTGCTCCAGAGTCAGTAGTCGTTTCTGCTCCAGAGTCGGTAGTGGTTTCTGCTCCAGAGTCGGTAGTGGTTTCTGCTCCAGAGTCAGTAGTAGTTTCTGCTCCAGAGTCCGTAGTGGTTTCTTCTCCAGAGTCGGTAGTGGTTTCTGCTCCAGAGTCAGTAGTAGTTTCTGCTTCAGAGTCAGTAGTGGTTTCTGCTCCAGAGGCAGTAGTAGTTTCTGCACCTGAGTCGGTAGTGGTTTCTACTCCAGAGTCAGTAGTAGTTTCTGCTCCAGAGGCAGTTGTTGTTTCTGCTCCAGAGTCGGTAGAGGTTTCTGCTCCAGAGTCAGTAGTGGTTTCTGCGCCAGAGTCGGTAGTAGTTTCTGCTCCAGAGTCAGTAGTGGTTTCTGCTCCAGAGTCGGTTGTGGTTTCTGCGCCAGAGTCGGTAGTAGTTTCTGCTCCAGAGTCGGTAGTGGTTTCTGCTCCAGAGTCGGTAGTGGTTTCTGCTCCAGAGTCAGTAGTAGTCTCTGCTCCAGAGTCGGTAGTGGTTTCTGCTCCAGAGTCAGTAGTAGTTTCTGCTCCAGAGTCAGTAGTAGTTTCTGCTCCAGAGTCAGTAGTTGTTGCTGCTCCAGAGTCAGTAGTAGTTTCTGCTCCAGAGTCAGTAGTAGTTTCTGCTCCAGAGTCAGTAGTGGTTTCTGCTCCAGAGTCAGTAGTAGTTGCTGCTCTAGACTCAGTAGTGGTTTTTGTTGTTACGTCCGTAGCTGGAAAAATGGAAGTAAAAACAATATACAGGTAAATTTCTGCATATCGTTCAGAACCAACAATAGTCTGAGGTAGAGGTTAAGGACTGTCTGGTTTAAGGCTAGGGGATATGCTCCATGTTATAGCTACAAATTATGATCCACAGGTATCAAAGAGACTCCCAAATATAGCTCTCTTTGCAAATAAAGGGTGTCAATAGGACTATATTAGACCGTGCATTTTATGATAATAATTCTACGTAGGATATACTAGGTCATCGGTCTGGTCAACCACTGTTTTGTATGAGACTTGCTATGTGGTTAATGGTCCTATCGACGGTGGGAGGTTTTTAAATTGTGTCTGTCACGGTAAGCCAGGACAATTTACACTGGATTACGGACGCCAGAAAGAACGAAGGAGCTAAACAAAACAAGTTCATTTTGGACGGGGCCAACAGGAGAAACACAATGCCCGGCTTGAGGGTTACACTGACCATACACGTGGGTTGTGGGGGAATCCTAGCTCCCTAGGTGCTGGGTGCCACTGTGGTTGGCTTACCCAAGGTTGTCTTCGACACTCCGAGAGTCTCTAGGTACCACGGTACCGTAGGGATGCTAGTTGCTAGCAAGGTTTAAAGTCCTGCTTGTCTATACAGCTCAGCCCCCTTATAACGCTGTGCTTGGGGTCCAAAGAATCACATGGCGCTATAAGCGGATCGCGCTACAAATAATGTACAGTTGTATGCATTGTACAACAAAGTATTTAAGACGCCAACAATTGTGTTGTAAAGTATTTATAAATATGAAAATTGGGAGCCACGCTTACATCGCGCTATATGCGGGTTCGCGTTGTAGCGGATCGCGTTATAACGGGGTTGAGCTGTACCACGGAGCCTCGGGCTGGATCTTTGTGTCTCGGGCAGAAATCTCAGAGTAACACACCCACTGTCTACCAGACTGCGCGTCCGGGTCTGATCTCACTATCCGTGATCGTCGGGGGTGTATATAGTT
The DNA here is from genome assembly GCF_040206685.1 of Ascaphus truei. NCBI lineage: Eukaryota > Metazoa > Chordata > Amphibia > Anura > Ascaphidae > Ascaphus > Ascaphus truei. The sequence continues at coordinate 34,234 of NW_027456082.1, read as the reverse complement.
TCCCGGTCTCCGTCTAAAAGCACGGAAGACCGGGTGTCGGCTAATCACCGCACGCATGATACATGCCGGCCAATCACAGCACGGTTACCACGTTGGCGAATGACAGAGCGAGGGCTCGCCCGTGATGGGCAAACCAGGGCCGTGGGAGGTGACAGTGATTTAGGACAGCCCACCGGGCTTGGTTTCAGGAGAGTGGGAAATTCAAGCTGACCAATGGGAACTGAGTTGGTTGGGAGTAGGACCCAGGCCTCCGTTTCCGAGTCTGGGATGACCAATGGGAACTGAGTTGGTTGGGAGTAGGACCCAGGCCTCCGTTTCCGAGTCTGGGATGACCAATGGGAACAGAGTTGGTTGGGAGTAGGACCCAGGCCTTCTTTTCCGAGTCTGGGATGACCAATGGGAACTGAGTTGGTTGGGAGTAGGACCCAGGCCTCTGTTTCCGAGTCTGGGAGGACCAATGGGAACTGAGTCGGTTGTGAGTAGGACACAGGCCTCCGTTTCCGAGTCTGGGAGGACCAATGGGAACTGAGTTGGTTGGGAGTAGGACCCAGGCCTCTGTTTCCGAGTCTGGGAGGACCAATGGGAACTGAGTCGGTTGTGAGTAGGACACAGGCCTCCGTTTCCGAGTCTGGGAGGACCAATGGGAACTGAGTTGGTTGGGACTAGGACCCAGTCCTCAGTTTCCAATTCCAGCCGCAGAGATTGATGCCTCAGAGTCTTGGATGACCAATGGCTCAGCATCTGAAGTCCATGTTCCACCAGATCTGAGTAAATGCCCCTCCCCACTCCTCCAGTGTCCCAAGCACCTCGCCCAGCTCCCCTGGGGAGAGCAGGCCCCGATTCCTTTGTGTGGTGAATGGCTAAGGGAATTACCATCTCCATCACATATAGGAGTCATAGGAACACATTACATTACATACAATGTGCATGGGGAATAAACTGTGTTACAGGGACACACACACACACTTGTCAGCCATTTCTGCTGCAATAAGATGGTCTTCTAGCCTGTAACATACAGTAGGCATCCACCTGGACAGGTAGGGTCACCTGCTGGGCTTAACCCTTAATGTGCTGGCCAGGCTGCTCCACACATTACACTTTCTGGTTCTATAGACTGGTAGAGAGGCTAAGGGGTTACTGGTCCGATAGACTTGGGGGAGAGATGTTAAGGGGAGGCTGGATCTACAGACTGAGGGAGAGGTTAAGGGGATCTGCACCCACAAACTGGGGAGAGGTTAAGGGGTTACTGGATACAGACTGGGGGAGAGGTTATGGGGTTACTGGTTACAGACTGGGGGTGAGGTTAAGGGCTTACTGGTTACACACTAGGGGAGAGGTTAAGGGGTTACTGGTTACAGACTGGGGGAGAGGTTAAGGGCTTACTGGTTACATACTGGGGGAGAGGTTAAGGGGTTACTGGTTACAGACTGGGGGTGAGATTAAGGGGTTACTGGTTACACACTGGGGGAGAGGTTAAGGGCTTATTGGTTACATACTGGGGAGAGGTTATGGGGTTACTGGTTACAGACTGGGGGAGAGGTTAAGGGGTTACTGGTTACATACTGGGGGAGAGGTTAAGGGGTTACTGGTTGCAGACTGGGGAGAGGTTAAGGGGTTACTGGTTACAGACTGGGGAAGATGATACGGGGTTACTGGTTAAACATTGGGGGAAAGGTTAAGGGGTTACTGGTTACAGACTAGGGAGAGGTTAAGGGGTTACTGGTTACAGACTGTGGGAGAAGATAAGGGGTTACTGGTTGCAGACTGGGGAGAGGTTAAGGGGTTACTGGTTACACACTAGGGAGAAGTTAAGGGGTTACTGGTTACAGACTGTGGGAGAGGTTAAGGGGTTACTGTTTGCAGACTGGGGGGATGAGGTTAAGGGGTTACTGGTTACAGACTGGGAGAGTTGTTAAGGGGTTACTGGTTAAACATTGGGGGAAAGGTTAAGGGGTTACTGGTTACAGACTAGGGAGAGGTTAAGGGGTTACTGGTTACAGACTGTGGGAGAAGATAAGGGGTTACTGGTTGCAGACTGGGGAGAGGTTAAGGGGTTACTGGTTACACACTAGGGAGAAGTTAAGGGGTTACTGGTTACAGACTGTGGGAGAGGTTAAGGGGTTACTGTTTGCAGACTGGGGGGATGAGGTTAAGGGGTTACTGGTTACAGACTGGGAGAGTTGTTAAGGGGTTACTGGTTACAGACTGGGAGAGAGGTTAAGGGTTTACTGGTTACACACTGGGTGAGAGGTTAAGGAGTTACTGGTTACAAACTGGGGGAGAGGTTATGGGGTTACTGGTTACAGACGGAGAGAGGTTAAGGGGTTACTGGTTACACACTGGGGGAGAGGTTAAGGGATTACTAGTTACAGACTGGGGGAGAGGTTAAGGAGTTACTGGTTACACACTGGGGGAGAGGTTAAGGGGTTACTGGTTACACACTGGGAGATAGGTTAAGGGGTTACTGGTTATAGACTGGGGGAGAGGTTAAGGGCTTACTGGTTACAGACTGGGGGAGAGGTTAAGGGGTTACTGGTTACAGACTGGGGGAGAGGTTAAGGGGTTACTGGTTACACACTGGGAGAGTGGTTAAGGGGTTACTGGTTATGACTGGGAGAGCGGTTAAGGGTTTACTGGTTACACACGTGGACAGGTTAAGGAGTTACTGGTTACACACTGGGTGAGAGGTTAAGGAGTTACTGGTGACAAAATGGGGGAGAGGTTATGGGGTTACTGGTTACAGACTGGGAGAGAGGTTAAGGGGTTACTGGTTACAGACTGGGAGAGAGGTTAAGGGCTTACTGGTTACAGACTGGGGAGAGGTTAAGGGGTTACTGGTTACAGACGGGGAGAGGTTAAGGGGTTACTGGTTACGACTGGGAGAGCGGTTAAGGGTTTACTGGTTACACACTGGGGGAGAGGTTAAGGGGTTACTGGTTACACACTGGGTGAGACGTTAAGGAGTTACTGGTGACAAACTGGGGGAGAGGTTATGGGGTTACTGGTTTCAGACTGGGGGAGAGGTTAAGGGGTTACTGTTTACACACTGGGGGGAGAGGTTAAGGGTTACTGGTTACAGACTGGGAAATAGGTTAAAGGGTTACTGTTTACACACTGGGGGGAGAGGTTAAGGGGTTACTGGTTACAGACAGGGGAGAGGTTAAGGAGTTACTGGTTATAGACAGGGGGGAGGTTAAGGGGTTACTGGTTACAGACAGGGGGAGAGGTTAAGGGGTTACTGGTTACAGACAGGGGGAGAGGTTAAGGGGTTACTGGTTACAGACTGGGGGAGAGGTTAAGGGGTTACTGGTTACACACTGGGGGAGAGGTTAAGGGGTTACTGGTTACACACTGGGGGAGAGGTTAAGGGGTAACTGGTTACAGACTGGGGGAGAAGTTAAGGGGTTACTGGTTACAGACTGGGGGAGAGGTTAAGGGTTACTGGTTACAGACTAGGGGAGAGGTTAAGGGTTTACTGGTTACAGACTGGGGGAGAGGTTAAGGGGTTACTGGTTACATACTGGGGGAGAGGTTAAGGGGTTACTGGTTACAGACTGGGGGAGAGGTTAAGGGGTTACTGGTTACACACTGGGAGAGTGGTTAAGGGGTTACTGGTTACGACTGGGAGAGCGGTTAAGGGTTTACTGGTTACACACGGGGAGAGGTTAAGAGGTTACTGGTGACAAACTGGGGGAGGTTATGGGGTTACTGGTTTCAGAGTGGGGGATAGGTTAAAGTGTTACTGGTTACAGACAGGGGGAGAGGTTAAGGGGTTACTGGTTACAGACTGGGGAGAGGTTAAAGGGTTACTGTTTACACACTGGGGGGAGAGGTTAAGGGGTTACTGGTTACAGACAGGGGGAGAGGTTAAAGGGTTACTGTTTACACACTGGGGGGGAGGTTCAGGGGTTACTAGTTACAAACTGGGGAGAGGTTAACGGGTTACTGGTTATAGACAGGGGGGAGGTTAAGGGGTTACTGGTTACAGACAGGGGGAGAGGTTAAGGGGTTACTGGTTACAGACTGGGGGAGAGGTTAAGGGGTTACTGGTTACACACTGAGGGAGAGGTTAAGGGGTTACTGGTTACACACTGGGGAGAGGTTAAGGGGTAACTGGTTACAGACTGGGGGAGAGGTTAAAGCGTTACTGGTTACAGACTGGGGGAGAGGTTAAGGGTTACTGGTTACAGACTAGGGGAGAGGTTAAGGGGTTACTGGTTACAGACTGGGGGAGAGGTTAAGGGGTTACTGGTTACAGACTGGGGGAGAGGTTAAGGGGTTACTGGTTACAGACTGGGGGAGAGGTTAAGGGGTTACTGGTTACAGACTGGGGGAGAGGTTAAGGGTTTACTGGTTACAGACTGGGGGAGAGGTTAAGGGGTTACTGGTTACAGACTGGGGGAGAGGTTAAGGGGTTACTGGTTACAGACTGGGTACTCAGTGCTTTACAATGACCATACAGTACAGTACAGGGAATTATAATAATACAATAAGTGCAGCAAAATCAGACAAAAGGCAGGACATCCCTGCCCCGGAGAGCTTACACTCTAAGTGGTATATTAGGGGAGTTACAGAGACCGAAGGTGAGAGAATACGTGCCGTAGATGGCAGTGCCTGGCCTTGATGGTGGGTAGGGGCAGTAGATGGCAGTGCCTGGCCTTGATGGTGGGTAGGGGCCGTAGATGGCAGTGCCTGGCCTTGATGGTGGGTAAGTGCAGTAGATGGCAGTGCCTGGCCTTGATGGTGGGTTGGGGCAGTAGATGGCAGTGCCTGGCCTTGATGGTGGATAGGGGCAGTAGATGGCAGTGCCTGGCCTTGATGGTGGGTAAGTGCAGTAGATGGCAGTGCCTGGCCTTGATGGTGGGTAGGGGCAGTAGATGGCAGTGCCTGGCCTTGATGGTGGGTGGGTGCAGTAGATGGCAGTGCCTGGCCTTGATGGTGGGTAGGTGCAGTAGATGGCAGTGCCTGGCCTTGATGGTGGGTAAGTGCAGTAGATGGCAGTGCCTGGCCTTGATGGTGAGTAGGTGCAGTAGATGGCAGTGCCTGGCCTTGATGGTGGGTAGGTGCAGTAGATGACAGTGCCTGGCCTTGATGGTGGGTAGGGGCAGTAGATGGCAGTGCCTGGCCTTGATGGTGGGTGGGTGCAGTAGATGGCAGTGCCTGGCCTTGATGGTGGGTAGGTGCAGTAGATGACAGTGCCTGGCCTTGATGGTGGGTAGGTGCAGTAGATGGCAGTGCCTGGCCTTGATGGTGGGTGGGTGCAGTAGATGGCAGGGCCTGGCCTTCATGGTGGGTAGGTGCAGTAGATGGCAGTGCCTGGCCTTGATGGTGGGTAGGTGCAGTAGATGTCAGGGCCTGGCCTTGATGGTGGGTAGGGGCAGTAGATGGCAGTGCCTGGCCTTGATGGTGGGTAAGTGCAGTAGATGGCAGTGCCTGGCCTTGATGGTGGGTAAGTGCAGTAGATGGCAGTGCCTGGCCTTGATGGTGAGTGGGTGCAGTAGATGGCAGTGCCTGGCGTCCATGGTGGGTGGGTGCAGTAGATGGCAGTGCCTGGCCTTCATGGTGGGTAGCAGTGACTGTGAGTGTGGGACAGATATCAGGGGTGGTCAACTCCAGTCCTTAAGATCTCCCTGCTTCAGCACAGGTGGCTCAGTCAATATTTAAATATAGAAAGCTTTTTAATGTGACCGCCCAATTTCTCTGTCATTGTGACGGATTGCCGAGTGAGTGTGTGAGTGAGTGTGAGTATGTGAGTGTGGGTGACAGCACAATTTCTCTGTCACTGTCCCCTCTGATTCATGTCACTGTGACGGATTGCCGAGTGAGTGTGAGTGTGAGTGGGTGTGGGTATGAGTGAGTATGAGTGATCGCCCAATTTCTCTGTCACTGTCCCCTCTGATTAATGTCACTGTGACGGATTGCTGAGTGAGTGTGTGAGTATGAGTGAGTGTGGGTGTGAGTATGAGTGAGTGTGGGTGTGAGTATGAGTGAGTGTGGGTGTGAGTATGAGTGAGTGTGTGTGTGTGTGTGTGTGTGTGTGTGTGTGTGTGTGTGTGTGTGTGTGTGTGTGTGTGTGTGTGTGTGTGTGTGTGTGTGTGTGTGTGTGTGTGTGTGTGTGTGTGTGAGGGTGTGAGTATGAGTGAGTGTGGGTGTGAGTATGAGTGAGTGTGGGTGTGAGTATGAGTGAGTGTGGGTGACCGCCCAATTTCTTTGTCACTGTCCCCTCTGATTCTTGTCACTGTGATGGCTTACCGTGTGAGTGTGTGAGTGTGAGTAATCGCCCGCTTTCTCTGTCACTGTCCCCTCTGATTCATGTCACTGTGACGGATTGCCGAGTGAGTGTGTGAGTGTGTGAGTGTGAGTGAGTATGAGTGACCACCCAATTTCTCTGTCATTGTCTCCTCTGATTAATGTTACTGTGACGGATTGCCATGTGAGTGTGTGAGTGCGAGTGTGTGAGGTACCGCCTCATTTTTTCTGTCACCGTCTCCTCTAATTATTGTCACTGTGAAAGATTCCTGGGTTAGTGAGTGTGAGTGAGTGTGAGTGAGTATGTGAGTGAGTGTGACAGCGCAGTTTCTCTATTACTGTCCCCTCTGATTCTTGTCACTGTGACGGATTCTCAAGTGAGTGTGTGAGTATGTGAGTGTGTGTGTGAGTGTGAGTATGTGAGTGTGTGTGACAGCCCGGTTTTTTCTGTTACTGTCCCCTCTGATTTTTCTCACTGTGATGGATTCTTGAGTGAGTGTGTGAGTCAATGTGTGAGTGTGAGTATGTGAGTGTGTGTGACAGCCCCGTTTTCTCTATTACTGTCCCCTCTGATTTTGTCACTGTGATGGATTCCTGGGTGAGTGAGCATGTGAGTGTCAGTGATTGTGAGTGTGGGTGTGAGTGTGTGACCATCTTTTTTCTCTGTCACTGTACCCTCTGATACTTGTCGCTCTGTTGAATTACTCAGTGAGTAAGTGTGCGTGTGTGAGTGTGAGTTAGTGACCACCCCATTTCTCTGTCACTGGCCCCTCTGAGCCTTGTCACTGATGGATTTCTGAGTGAGTGAGTGAGTGAGTGAGTGAGTGTGTGTGAGTGTATGTGAGTGTGAGTGAGTGTGATGTATTCATGGGTGAGGTTCACATGAGAAATCGGGATCACTCACCGGCCGTCAGACAGGAGATCAGGAGCAGGAGAATCCGAGACCGCCACAGGATCCCCATCCTACAGGATCTACCAGGGATCTACCAGGGATGTCCTCAGCACTCTGTGCTCTTTCTGAGCACTCTCTGGTGCTCTCTCTCAGGACTCTCTCTATTAGCGCTGTCTGTGCTCTCTCTCTCAGTGCTCTCTCTCTCTCTGTGCTCTCTCTCTCAGGACTGTCTCAATGCTCTCTCTCAAGGCTGTCTGTCTTTCTGATGGCTCTTATTTTTTGCCCCCTGCCTGCGCTCTCTTGCCCCGGCTTCCCAAATGAGCCCCGGGCAGTGCAGGGGGGGTATATATAATACAGGAGCCGTGATGTACAGAGGGATGGGAGATGTTACAGGTGATACAGGACAGGAGGTGACAAAGGATGGGGCGTGTATATCATACCTGTAATACATGAGTGTGCAAATCTTTTATAGGGTGCAGAGGTCAGTTATATTATCTGTTTGTCACTCAGAGAGTGATACGAAAGCACCTAAAAATCAACACCAGGATAATGGGGTCTCGCTGTGAGATCCTTCACAGCACAGAGACCCTACAACCTGAGGATAATGGGGTCTCACTGTGAGATTCTACACAGCACAGAGACCCTACACACTGAGGATAATGGGGTCTCACTGTGAGATCCTACACAGCACAGAGACCCTACACACTGAGGATAATGGGGTCTCACTGTGAGATCCTACACAGCACAGAGACCCTACACACTGAGGATAATGGGGTCTCACAGGGAGATCCTACACAGCACAGAGACCCTACACACTGAGGATAATGGAGTCTCACTGTGAGATCATACACAGCACAGAGACCCTACACACTGAGGATAATGGGGTCTCACTGGGAGATCCTACACAGCACAGAGACCCTACACACTGAGGATAATGGGGTCTCGCTGTGAGGTCCTACACAGCACAGAGACCCTACAACCTGAGGATAATGGGGTCTCACTGTGAGATCCTACACAGCACAGAGACCCTACACAGCACAGAGACCCTACACGCTGAGGATAATGGGGTCTCACTGTGAGATCCTACACAGCACAGACACCCTACACACTGAGGATAATGGGGTCTCACTGTGAGATCCTACACAGCACAGAGACCCTACACACTGAGGATAATGGGGTCTCACTGTGAGATCCTACACAGCACAGAGACCCTACACACTGAGGATAATGGGGTCTCACTGGGAGATCCTACACAGCACAGAGACCCTACACACTGAGGATAATGGGGTCTCACTGGGAGATCCTACACAGCACAGAGTCCCTACACACTGAGGATAATGGGGTCTCACTGTGAGATCCTACACAGCACAGAGACCCTACACACTGAGGATAATGGGGTCTCACTGTGAGATCCTACACAGCACAGAGACCCTACTCACTGAGGATAATGGGGTCTCACAGTGAGATCCTACACAGCACAGAGACCCTACAAACTGAGGATAATGGGGTCTCACAGTGAGATCCTACACAGCACAGAGACCCTACACACTGAGGATAATGGGGTCTCACTGTGAGATCCTACACAGCACAGAGACCCTACACATTGAGGATAATGGGGTCTCACTGTGAGATCCTACACAGCACAGAGACCCTACACATTGAGGATAATGGGGTCTCACTGTGAGATCCTACACAGCACATAGACCCTACTCACTGAGGATAATGGGGTCTCACTGTGATACCCTACACAGCACAGAGACCCTACACACTGAGGATAATGGGGTCTCGCTGTGAGATCCTACACAGCACAGAGACCCTACTCACTGAGGATAATGGGGTCTCACTGGGAGATCCTACACAGCACAGAGACCCAACACACTGAGGATAATGGGGTCTCGCTGTGAGATCCTTCACAGCACAGAGACCCTACACACTGAGGATAATGGGGTCTCGCTGTGAGATCCTTCACAGCACAGAGACCCTACACACTGAGGATAATAGGATCTCACTGTGAGATCCTACACAGCACAGAGACCCTACACACTGAGGATAATGGGGTCTCACTGTGAGATCCTACACAGCACAGAGACCCTACACACTGAGGATAATGGGGTCTCACAGTGAGATCCTACACAGCACAGAGACCCTACACACTGAGGATAATGGGGTCTCACTGTGAGATCCTACACAGCACAGAGACCCTACACATTGAGGATAATGGGGTCTCACTGTGAGATCCTACACAGCACAGAGACCCTACACATTGAGGATAATGGGGTCTCGCTGTGAGATCCTACACAGCACAGAGACCCTACTCACTGAGGATAATGGGGTCTCACTGGGAGATCCTACACAGCACAGAGACCCTACACACTGAGGATAATGGGGTCTCGCTGTGAGATCCTTCACAGCACAGAAACCCTACACACTGAGGATAATAGGATCTCACTGTGAGATCCTACACAGCACAGAGACCCTACACACTGAGGATAATGGGGTCTCACTGTGAGATCCTACACAGCACAGAGACCCTACACACTGAGGATAATGGGGTCTCACTGTGAGATCCTACACAGCACAGAGACCCTACACATTGAGGATAATGGGGTCTCACTGTGAGATCCTACACAGCACAGAGACCCTACACATTGAGGATAATGGGGTCTCGCTGTGAGATCCTACACAGCACAGAGACCCTACTCACTGAGGATAATGGGGTCTCACTGGGAGATCCTACACAGCACAGAGACCCTACACACTGAGGATAATGGGGTCTCGCTGTGAGATCCTTCACAGCACAGAAACCCTACACACTGAGGATAATAGGATCTCACTGTGAGATCCTACACAGCACAGAGACCCTACACACTGAGGATAATGGGGTCTCACTGTGAGATCCTACACAGCACAGAGACCCTACACACTGAGGATAATGGGGTCTCACTGTGAGATCCTACACAGCACAGAGACCCTACACACTGAGGATAATGGGGTCTCACAGGGAGATCCTACACAGCACAGAGACCCTACACACTGAGGATAATGGGGTCTCGCTGTGAGATCCTACACAGCACAGAGACTCTACACACTGAGGATAATGGGGTCTCGCTGTGAGATCCTACACAGCACAGAGACCCTACACACTGAGGATAATGGGGTCTCGCTGTGAGATCCTACACAGCACAGAGACCCTACACACTGAGGATAATGGGGTCTCGCTGTGAGATCCTACACAGCACAGAGACCCTACACACTGAGGATAATGGGGTCTCACTGTGAGGTTGGCTGTGTAACATCAAAGTGTCACATTTAAAGTGTCTGTAGAGTTAATTTTGGAGTTATCATCTCTGGATGTTCTCTTTCTATATCTTTAATCATGGACGCATTGTGAATATCTGAGATAACATTCTGATTTATCTCTTCAAACAGATCTGTTTCTGTGAGCTGAATCCTTCTATCAATTGAAAGAACTTAAATCTAATTAACAACTTTTTGGTATGTTTCTGTGAGCCGATTAGGCAGACCCCACCCGTAATTGCTAGTCAAATGCATGTGTTCAGAGTATGTAAGAAAGTCTATCTTGCCTGTGAGTCCTATGGCTGTGTAACATCTTCAGTGTCACATTTAAAGTGTCTGTGGAGTTAATTTTGGAGCCGAAATTGGAGGTGAAGATTTGAGGAAGATCTGGACTCAACACAACAAAAACTCTGCAACTGTGAGAACTTGACTTGCTGAACGCTGTGATTCTTTGTACTCTTCCTACCCTCCAGTACCTGGGAAGTCTCTCCTCCTGCATCACACTATGCCCTCCCTATAGCTTATTCCCTTTACTGTCTCCTCACTCCTTTGTGAACGTCTCTGTTCTCTCCAACTTCCCCACTCCCCACTGCACCGTTATGTATACACCTCTCTCCCGACAACTTCTTTACCCCTCAATATAAAAACACCCACACAAATCCTCTACATGCAGTCCTCGGTTACCCAACGGAATCCGTTCTGGAAGTAGCGTTGGATAGTGAAACCGCTGTAAAGTGAGTTCCATGTTAATCAGTGGCGGTGAGCGTTGGATAACGCATTCAGGTGTTGGATAACGCATTCCGACGTCGAAAAATGGCCGTAGGGTGGCATTGTAAAGCGTTGGATATGTCATTCGTTGTAAAGTGAAACGTTGGGTAATGAGGACTACCTGTATTCACACCCTCTATCTACTCCTTCCGGCTGCTGTGGATCTCCTCTAAGCCTGAACCCAGACATACACACCTGCTCTCACCCATGCCTCCCTGCCATCTCTTCCCCTGTAAAGTGTGTTAACCTTCTGATTTAATACTGATTAACCTTAAAACTCCTACACACCACAGAGACCCAACAAACTGAGGTAATGGGGTCTCACTGTGAGATCCTACACAGCACAGAGACCCTACACACTGAGGATAATGGGGTCTTACTGTGAGATTCTTCACAGCACAGAGACCCTACAAATTGAGGATAATGAGGTCTCACTGTGAGATCCTACACTGCACAGAGACCCTACACACTGAGGATAATGGGGTCTCACTATGAAATCCTACACAGCACAGAGACCCTACAAACTGAGGATAATGGGGTCTCACTGTGAGAACCTACACAGCACAGAGACCCTACACACTGAGGGTAATGGGTCACACACAGATCGTATACTCCTTATCACCCCAGAGTGGGGACAGCTCCTCATTCCCCCTGCCCACCACCCAATAATATCATGGTCCCTCTTGGCTGGTACCCCCCCATATAACATTCCCAGCACGGGATCCCGTTTATCCCACCCCACCACAGAGCAACCTGTATCAGGATAGCGTCCAACCTAACGAGGGTCCTGGGAGGAGCAGACACACCCAAGGAGTTGGGTAACCACGTCATTGCTCCCAACAAGGTCACAAGAGCTATACAGTACATGTTACAATAAACAATCATTAGAAAAAGCACTAAAGAGGCTAAATTTAGCTTGTGCTTCTCCTGTTGCTGACGCAGAGGAGCAGGAAGGACAGGGCGGTATTTCACCATCAGGACGGGATGCTAAAGATCTCACCCTTACACCAATGCAAGGATCTGAACATTGTGTTGGTTTACTAATCAAAGTGGGTTATAAACAGTGTGACGTAGGGATATCCAGTATACAGTATGGCTGCTGTTAATAAAGGTTAAGTCTGCCATTACCCCTACCTGTCAGTAATACCTTGGTATTGTATTATATGTTATGTATATGTGTGTATATGTATTTGCTTGGTTCCAGCACCTTAGGAATCAGGGGTTAATATGTTTGCGGGAGAATTGTTGCAACTTGGTCTGTGACCTTTCTCTGTGACCTTGTTATGTTGCAAATGTTACGTTGCAGTTCTATCCACCAATCAGGGCCTGGGCATGTAGGCAGCACCTTCCTACCCACCAATCAGGGCCTAGGCATGTAGGTAGCACCTTCCTACCCACCAATCAGGGCCTAGGCATGTAGGTAGCACCTTCCTACCCACCAATCAGGGCCTAGGCATGTAGGTAGCACCTTCCTACCCACCAATCAGGGCCTAGGCATGTAGGCAGCACCTTCCTACCCACCAATCAGGGCCTGGGCATGTAGGTAGCACCTTCCTACCCACCAATCAGGGCCTGGACATGTAGGTAGCACCTTCCTACCCACCAATCAGGGCATGTAGGCAGCACCTTCCTACCCACCAATCAGGGCCTTGGCATGTAGGCAGCTCCTGGCCCTGAGTGTTGCAATATTATGTTTTATGTGTATAGAAAGGTGGGGAGGGAGACCCCCTAGGAGACAGGGAGAGAGACCCCCTAGGAGACAGAGCCTGCAGAGAGTTACAGAGGTGTGGCTGTGACAGGGAGAAACTGCAGTGTCTGCTCCAGTGCTGGTCTCAGGCCTGAAAACCAGCCCTATAGGCACTGGGCAAGAAGAGAGAACAGGGGAAATCTCTGCAAGCAGGTCCCTGCAACTAGGAATGCAGGGTATCCCCCAGTTCTCCCAGTTGGGTATGTGTGATGTTTGTGTGTTTTGTGTAGTTGTGGGTATACATTTCCAATAAATTAATTTTATAAACTCTCGTGTTCTGCCTGGCGATATTGATCCCTGGCATTAGTCCTGGTCTCCCGTGACAAACAGTATGATCCCTGAGTGAGGAGTCTTGGGTAAGGTTGGTTTATTTTATGGTCTTAAAGGGTCATATGATGTCATATAGGGTTATAGGGGGGGTTATATGATTTATGTTACATTATATCGGGTCATATGGAGTTATATAGGGTTATATGTGGGTTTTATGATTTATATTATATATTATATAGGGTTATAATGGGGTTATTTATATAGGGTTATATGATTTATATTATATCCGGTTATATGGGATTATATGATTTATATTGTATAGGGTTATATGGAGTTATAGAGGGTTATATGGGGGTTATATGATTTATATTATATGGTGTTATATATGGTTATATAGGGGTTACATAGGGTTATAGGAGGAATTGCTTGGTGGGTAAAGACACTGACTCAGATAACAATGGCACTGAGATTGAAGCAGGGGACCCTGGTTGAATTTCCGGTGTTGGCTCCCTGTGAACTTGGGCAAGTCACTTTATCTCCCTGTGCCTCAGGCACCAATAACACATAGACTGTAAGCTCTGTGGGGCAGGGACTGTGTCTGTAACATTCCTATGTGCTGCGTACCGCGCGCTGTACTGTCATCGTCACGCGCTTTGGGTCCCATTGGGGGAAAATCTCTGTGAAGTGCAGTTATTATTATTACGGGTTAAGATGAAGGGTTTTGCGTTCGGGGCAGGATTAGGAGTTCAGTGAGGGGTTAGGTTACGGGTAAACTTTAACGTTTGAGCAAAACTGTCAGATTAGGACTGTTCATTCAGTTTAGCTAGAAGGTTTCGGGTTCAAGATGGCTGCCACCCCGCCAAACGAACCACTTTTCCAGCATTGGAACCAGGGGTTTCTCCGGAGCCGAACCGCGGTCTTCTTAGCGTCCGGGACCTCCCAGTTTCCAAAATACGCACCCGGATTCTAACAGAAAAATGTGTTCTGGTTTTGCCGTCGCTACAGAAGCAGGGAGACCTCATGCCTCAGGCGAAGCGTTTAGGCTAATATATTGTTCTCTACAGGTGCCTGTGCCCATAGGACAGGGCTGTCCAACTTCAGTCCTCAAGGGCCACCAACAGGCCAGGTATTAGGGATACCCCTGCTTCAGCACAGGTGGCTCAATGAGTCTCAGCTTCAGCACAGGTGGCTCAATCAGTCTCAGCTTCAGCACAGGTGGCTCAATCTGTCCCAGCTTCAGCACAGGTGGCCCAATCAGTCCCTGCTTCAGCACAGGTGCAGATTTCACTGCAGACTTTTGCTTGTTTGTCCACGGCGTGGGCGGGGGGGGGGGGGGGGAGCAGTGGGTCTTCCTACACTGTGTGCTCATTTGCCTGTCATATTTCCCAGAATCCCCCCGGCTGCAGTGAAAGCACTGTATGTTAAGAGATAATGGGGAAGGGCAAGGTGGCGGAACCTGTCTGAGACGTGGGGAACGCGCTCACACCGTGAGTGGGAAAAAGGCCGGTCCTGTTGAAGGCTGTCGACGGGATTCAGGTGATTCAGAATTCGGGTGGACTGGCCAGCCTTGGCGGATGCTGTTTTATAAGGAAGTTGGGTAATCTGCTGAGATAAGAAAAAAGATAAGAACGAGGGAATTGTTTCTGGAACACAGGTTGGCTCACAATCTTGGCTCTGTGCTAAGGCTTTTAGATTGCCGACGAAGGACAATACGAGCGATGTCAGGCATCGGTTCATTGGTGGATGTCTGTATGAAGCTGTTGTGTAGAGTAGATACAGCAGGGCCCCCGGGTATACGGCGGGTTCCGTTCCAGAGGCCCGCCGTATAGTGAAAATCGCCGAAAAGCGGATCCGGCGATTTGCAGTGCTGCGCATGCACAAACCGGCATTTTCGCCCGTTCTGCGCATGTGCGACCGGCGGTCTGCGCATGCGCGCCGGACGCACCCGTCCATTCTGCGCATGCGCGATTTTAAATTCAACATGGCGGCCTCCTTCTCGGTGCCACCGTATCAGCGGATCGCCAAAAAAGCGGAGCGCCGAGAAGCGGGGCCCTGCTGTACATCAGAACGCTGTACCACCCAGAAACAAAACACATACACACGTTCTCATCGCTTGTATGCCTGTTCCCTGTACATGTATCTGAACGTGATGGTTTTGCCCCTACGAATAAAGATTAAAAACTGCTAAGAGATCTCTGCTTTACTTCTTCTGAAAGGATTCACAAGGATCTATATACAGCTCAACCCCCTTATAACGCTGAAGAATCACATCGCGCTATAAGCGGATCGCGTTAGAAATAATGTACCGTTGTATGCATTGTACAACAAAGTATTTAAGACGCCGACAATCGTGTTGTAAAGTATTCATAAATAAAAAAAGATTGGGAGCCACCCTTGCACCGCGCTATATGCGGATCCGCGTTGTAGCGGATCGCGCTATAACGGGTTTGAGCTGTACAAAGAAGTTGAACGTTCTTCTTTGGTTATTTTCACAGGTTTCCGCTTTGTGTGGCAGTATAACGGAAGTGGCCACAGATCCTACGTACCACTGCCAGCTTCTCCTGTACAGCCGTGACATAAAGAAAACTTCACAACACATTTGATGGTGATCGCGAAACAAGGTGTGGGCACGTAGTTGCCAGGAAGGAGTGCCCAAGGAATGTTGGCGCCGCTACTAGAAATGATCAAATCTCGGGGGGGAAAGTCCAAGAGGGGATCCTCCGATTTTCAATAGATCTTTTAAGTTTGTGCAGTAGGCTTCGTGGTGAAGCCATCGATACCCAGAGCAGCCAGAGAGAAGGAACGGCATCTGATTCTGATACAGATTGTCAAGTGTAAGACTCCCTAAGGGCAGAGACTCCCATGTAGTCCGTCGTTGGGCCAGGGTCACTTGTTCCCATATCGGGGGTTACCGGAAGTGGACACACACAGGTGTCTCCCACATCAAGAAGGAGGCAGATATACAAGAAGTCCCCAAAATTGCATGCACTCTGTCACCTACACCGGTAGTAAGGTATAAACACAAGGATAGGAGAATCATACGGGTAGGTCAGAGCTAATGATATGAATACTCTGTTGCAAGAGATACCCCCCCAGAGCGACACAGTGACCGAAATGGTTTAAGCCTAAAAACAAAGTGTATTGATAATATATAAAATAATTATGGGGCGATAAAAGATTAACAGATGAAAAAAAGGCAGTGCACTGCCTGTAATAAATGCCATTTCATATCTACTGTATGCGGCGGAAAACATAACAAATTGCTACAATATCCAACACTACAGCTGGCGCACAGAGGGGTCCTCCACCAAACCTCTCCAGCCACCCGAAGCCACCTGAGAAGTCCAAGTGTGCTCTGTGATCGGTCTGGTGGAAGAGTCGGCCAGGTTGTAGCCTATTTCCATGGACCTGGCTGGTTAAGGTGGTTAAGAGCCAAGACAGAGAGCGGAATGGGACAACCTGCCGCAGCCGATTCGCCCACCAACTCACCGAGGGCAGCTCGCCGCTAAGGTAAGTTATTAAGGGGTTAACTTGAGGGGCTTTAGGGTAAGGGGATAAGATTTTTCTGGTAATCTTAGGGGGTGGGGGGTAAGGAGTTAAGGTTGGAGATTTTAGGATAAGAGCACCGATTATGGGTTTTAGGGTAAGGGGTTAAGGTTTAGCTTTTTAGGGTAAGAAGTTAAGGTTAGGGGGTTTTAGTGTAAGGGGTTAAGGTTAGGGGTATTAGGGAAAGGGGTTAAGGTTACGGGGTATTAGGATAAGTGGTTAAGGTTAGGGGTATTAGGGTAAAGAGTTAAGGTTAGGGGATTTAGGGTAAGGGGTTAAGGTTAGGGGTTTTAGGGTAAGGGGTTAAGGTTGGGATATTTTAGGGAAAGGGGTTAAAGTTACGGGGTATTAGGGTAAGGGGTTAAGGATAGGTGTATTATGGTAAGGGGCTAAGGTTAGGGGGTTTTAGGGTAAGGGGTTCAAGTTAGGGGTATTAGGGTAGGGGGTTAAGGTTAGGGGTATTAGGGTATGGGGTTAAGGTTAGGGGGTTTTAGTGTAAGGGGTTAAGGTTAGGGGTATTAGGGAAAGGGGTTAAGGTTACGGGGTATTAGGGTAAGGGGTTAAGGTTAGGGGTATTAGGGTAAGGGGTTAAGGTTAGGGGGTTTTAGGGTAAGGGGTTAAGGTTAGGGGTTTTAGGGTAAGGGGTTAAGGTTAGGATGTTTTAGGGAAAGGGGTTAAGGTTACGAGGTATTAGAGTAAGGGGTTAAGGATAGGGGTATTATGGTAAGGGGTTAAGGTTAGGGGGTTTTAGGGTAAGGGGTTCAAGTTAGGGGTATTAGGGTAGGGGGTTAAGGTTAGGGGTATTAGGGTATGGGGTTAAGGTTAGGGGTTTTTAGGGTAAGGGGTTAAAGTTAGGGGTATTAGGGTAGGGGGTTAAGGCTAGGGGTTTTAGTGTAAAGGGTTAAGGTTATGCATTATAGGGGAAGGTGATAACAGAACAAGAACGGGAATTCATGATGAATCATAACCCAAGTATCGTCACCTTTTACAGCATACCCAAGGTGCACAAGAACGCAACCGAACCAATGGTCTCAGGGAGAGGCTCCTTAACTGGGATTGTTAGTATTTACATTGATAGGGTCTCTGCCCTCCCTTCATACGTCAGGGACACTATCTGAAGCGTCTTGAAGGCATCTACATCGAAGAGGAAACATTGTTAGTGAGCTTCGATGTATTGTATGGCTTTATTTATATAGCGCCAAAAGTGTACTCAGCGCTTCACAAAGAATACAGCACAGGGAATTATAATAATTACAATAAGCGCAGCAAAAATCAGACAATGGGAAAGGAAATCCCTGCCCCGAAGAGCTTACAATCTAAGAGGTTTGATGAGAGACTTGCAGAGACAGTAGGTGAGGGAATAAGTGCTGTAGATCAGGGGAGCGCAAACTTTTTGTGTTGCGCCCCCCTGTCTCTCTGCCCCGGCTCTCGCGCCCCCCTGCCTTCCTTCAGCCGCGTCTGATGACGCTGCGTGGGCGTGTGACGTCAGGTCACATGGTGCCGCGGCGTCTATTGACGCCGCGTTGCCATGGTGACGCAACACAGACGGCTGAATCCCGGTAAGTAAACAGTTGCAGGGGCCTCACGCGATTCCCCCGGCATTTAATTTAAATGCCTGGGGGAAGAGCGCGGGGCCTCTGCAACTGCCCGCGCCCCCCCAGCACAATCTCCCGCCCCCCCTTTGCGCACCGCTGCTGTAGATGGCAGTGCTTGGTCACAATGGGTTGTAGGAGTGACTGTGGGGACAGTAGCCATGAATGCAGGCTGTTGGGATGCTTTGTGGGGCGAGTTTTAAGGTTAGTCAGTATTAAAATGAGAGGGGTAACACCATTTACAGGGGAAGAGATGGCAGGGAGGCGTGGGTGAGAACAGGTGTGTACGCCTGGGTTCAGGATTAGGTGAGATCCCCAGCAGCAGGAAGGAGTAGATAAAAGGATGTGAATAGGATTGCTATGGCAACGTGACGTCATGAGCGGAGGTGAGGGGAGCGCCGGCAGGGGGGGCGCAGAGAAAAAAGTTTGCGTCCCCCCCCCCTTATGGCATCAATGAAGGTTTGGAATACACTCCATTTCTCTGAGCTAATACTTACAGGTTTTTTTTTAAGAAAATGAAGTAAATTTGAGACATTTTTTCTTCTGATAATACTGGCGTCAATGTTCACAAACAAAGGATAAGAACTAGTACAAAATCTATTCACCTACATTGACAAGCGCTGACCTTGATGGCGGGTTTTCGTTGTAGCACTGTATGGCTGCCTGCATCACTTAGCGTCTTGCGGGTGCCGTGACAACCGCAGACTATAAATGGGGTTGATTTGGATGCGGTCACGCCCACCCCCGGAAGAAGTCGTTTGCTTATGCGACGAAACGTACGTCGGGGTTAGCCGGCAAATACAGTGTAAGTATGTATGTATGTCTTTATTTATATAGCAAAAGACAATGATATCATCACTTGAGAAAGACCACGTTAGGTGGTTGAAACGTTGTGCCTGTCCAATAAATTCTTTTGAAAATCCGTAGTGCCCTGGAACCTTCTCTTTTTTGTTTATTTATATAGCGCCATTAGTGTACATAGCGCTTCACAGCAGTAATACACGTGACAATCATATAAATAACAAATAATACAAATAACAGGTCATGGGAATTAGTGCTTCAGACTTAAAAGTAACATTAAGGAAGAGGAGTCCCTGCTCCGAGGAGCTTACACTCTAATTGGTAGGTAGGAAGAACGTACAGAGACATTAGGAGGGCATTCTGGTAAGTGCGTCTGCAGGGGGCCAAGCTTTATGTATCGTGTATAGTATTAGCCACGGTGCTACTCATATGATTCCTTAAGCAAGTGTGTCTTAAGGTGGATAGAGAGGGTGCTAGTCGGGTATTGAGGGGAAGGGCATTCCAGAGGTGTGGGGCAGTCAGTGAAAAAGGTTTAAGGCGGGAGAGGGCTTTAGATACCAAGGGGGTAGAAAGAAGACATGCTTGAGTGGAACACAAGAGTCTGGATGCTGCATAACGAGAAATTAGGGCTGAGATGTAAGGAGGAGCAGAGGAGTGTAACGCTTTAAAAGTGAGGAGAAGAATGGAATGTGAGATGCGGGATTTGATCGAAAGCCAGGAGAGGGATTTCAGGAGGGGAGACGCGGAGACAGATTTAGGAAAGAGTAGAGCGATTCTGACAGCAGCGTTTAGGATAGATTGTAGGGGAGACAGGTGAGAGGCAGGAAAGCCGGACAGCAGGGGAGACGCGGAGACAGATTTAGGAAAGAGTAGTGTGATTCTGGCAGCTGCGTTTAGGATAGATTGTAGGGGGGACAGGTGAGAGGCAGGAAGGCCGGACAGCAGCGTTTAGGATAGATTGTAGGGGGTACAGTGTCGGAGATATTTAAAGCCCCATTGGATTTTAAAGTTGCTCACCTGTTTTTTTCAAAGACTTGTTCACATGAACCACTCAACTATTGTATGGCCACGATTCTCGTGATCCACTAGAATCTACTGTATGGGAAGATCCTCGCTAGCCGCTGGGATTCACTGAGATCTTAGGCAGTAATGCGGGCCCAGACTGAGCTCCGTGACTAGCGTTTCAAACATCCGCTAGAAATACGTGTACGATATCGTGTAACAAGTTAACAGTGCATTTTAAATTGCTAAACGGTATTCTTCAAAGACTTGCTCGTATGAGCTACGCGATTCCCGTGTGCTCACGGTTCTCGTGAACCATTAGAATTTATTACATATGGTAAGATCCTCGCTAAGGCACTGCGGTAATGGGGGGCGTGAAACCGAGCTCCGTGACTAGCGTTTCAAACACCCGCTAAACAGACGGGTATGATATCGTGTACACGGTACCCAGTGCATGTTAAACTACTTACCTGATTCTTCAAAAACTTGTTCATAGATAGGTTCTTGTTCACCATTTTCGTACGGTCACGATTCCCGTGACCCATTCGAATCCACTGTACGGGGAAATCCTCGCTCGTCACTAGAAATGACTGAGACCATTGGCCGCAATGGCGGAGTAAAAAGGGAGCGTCGTGATCAGCGTTTCATACGCCCGCTTAAAAATGTTTATGGCAGCGTACACTTAGTACTCGATGAACAGAACTATAGTATTCTAAATTACTGTGGACACGGCAGCATATACACACAGACGGCTCCCATCTCTTCGCGCCTAATATATACCATATAGTGCCCTAATAGAGAGATAAGTTATCTTAACCGCAGTAAACGTTTGCGCCCTGAACAATTCACTAAGATAAAACACAGAGGTCCGAAACGAGTGATTAACGCAACTTCTACGAATATCCGCAGCAGCATCCCTTATTACTATATAGTGGTACCGGCTTAGGGCTAGGAGGGGTCTGGTTCTGTTATTGGTCTTTTGTTGTGGTATTGCATGTTACCTTGTATCCTTATTAACGAGACACCATTCATTAGACGCAGCACACTGCTCCGATCTCTCTATGTCTCAGTATTTAGCGACATTGTTCCTGCTTTGTGTTAAACGATTGAAGCTAGAGCAGAGGGATCTGGTGTCTGAAATATTACTAGTTCGTACGTATTCAACCATTAGGAGCCCTAATATAAATAACCTCTATAGAAGTACATGCAGATACATACATACCGGTGGCTGCATGTATGTCTTTATTTATATAACACCATTAGTGTACATAGCGCTTCACAGTACAGCTCAACCCCATTATAGCGCGATCCGTTACAACGCGAATCCGCTTATAGCGCGATGCACACGTGGCTCCCAATGTTTTTTATTTATGAATACTTTACAACACGATTATGGGTGTCTTAAATACTTTATTGTTCAATGTATCCATCACATCCATCACATCACATCCATCACACCACATCACATCCATCACATCACATCACATCACATCACATCCATCACATCCATCACATCCATCCATCCATCACATCCATCACATCACATCACATCCATCCATCCATCACATCCATCACATCCATCACATCACATCCATCACATCACATCCATCACATCCATCACATCCATCCATCACATCACATCCATCCATCCATCACATCCATCACATCCATCACATCACATCCATCACATCACATCCATCACATCCATCACATCACATCCATCACATCACATCCATCCATCCATCCATCACATCCATCACATCCATCCATCACATCACATCACATCCATCCATCACATCCATCACATCCATCCCATCACATCCATCACATCCATCACATCCATCACATCCATCACATCCATCACATCCATCCATCCATCACATCACATCCATCCATCACATCCATCCATCCATCACATCCATCCATCCATCCCATCACATCCATCACATCCATCACATCCATCCATCACATCACATCCATCCATCCATCCATCACATCCATCACATCCATCCATCCATCACATCACATCACATCCATCCATCACATCCATCACATCCATCACATCACATCCATCCATCCATCACATCCATCACATCCATCCATCACATCACATCACATCCATCCATCACATCCATCACATCCATCCCATCACATCCATCACATCCATCACATCCATCACATCCATCACATCCATCACATCCATCCATCCATCACATCACATCACATCCATCACATCCATCCATCCATCACATCCATCCATCCATCCCATCACATCCATCACATCCATCACATCCATCCATCACATCACATCCATCCATCCATCCATCACATCCATCACATCCATCCATCCATCACATCACATCACATCCATCCATCACATCCATCACATCCATCCATCACATCCATCACATCCATCCATCCATCACATCACATCACATCCATCCATCACATCCATCACACCACATCACATCCATCACATCACATCACATCCATCCATCACATCCATCACATCCATCACATCACATCCATCACATCACATCCATCCATCCATCCATCACATCCATCACATCCATCCATCCATCACATCACATCACATCCATCCATCACATCCATCCATCACATCCATCCATCACATCCATCACATCCATCCATCCATCCATCACATCCATCCATCACATCCATCACATCCATCCATCCATCACATCCATCACATCACATCCATCACATCACATCCATCACATCACATCCATCCATCCATCACATCACATCCATCACATCCATCACATCCATCACATCCATCACATCCATCCATCACATCACATCCATCCATCACATCCATCACATCCATCCATCCATCACATCACATCCATCACATCCATCACATCCATCACATCACATCCATCACATCCATCCATCACATCACATCCATCCATCACATCCATCACATCCATCCATCACATCCATCACACACATCACATCCATCACATCCATCCATCACATCACATCCATCCATCACATCCATCCATCACATCCATCCATCACATCCATCACACACATCACATCCATCATTCCATCACACACATCACATCCATCACATCACATCCATCACATCACATCCATCACATCACATCCATCACATCCATCACATCACATCCATCATTCCATCACACACATCACATCCATCACATCACATCCATCACATCACATCCATCACATCACATCCATCACATCCATCACATCACATCCATCCATCACACACATCCATCACATCCATCACATCACATACATCCATCACACACATCACATCACATCCATCACATCACATCCATCCATCACATCACATCCATCACATCCATCACATCCATCCATCACATCCATCCATCACATCACATCCATCCATCACATCCATCCATCACATCCATCCATCCATCACATCCATCCATCACATCACATCCATCCATCACATCCATCCATCACATCACATCCATCCATCCATCACATCCATCCATCACATCACATCCATCCATCACATCCATCCATCACATCCATCCATCACATCCATCCATCACATCACATCCATCCATCACATCCATCCATCACATCCATCCATCACATCACATCCATCATTCCATCACACACATCACATCCATCACACACATCCATCACATCACATCCATCACATCACATCCATCCATCCATCACATCCATCCATCACATCACATCCATCCATCACATCCATCCATCACATCCATCCATCACATCCATCCATCACATCACATCCATCCATCACATCCATCCATCACATCCATCCATCACATCACATCCATCATTCCATCACACACATCACATCCATCACACACATCCATCACATCACATCCATCACATCCATCACATCACATCCATCCATCACACACATCCATCACATCCATCACATCACATCCATCCATCACACACATCACATCACATCCATCACATCACATCCATCCATCCATCCATCACATCACATCCATCCATCCATCACATCCATCCATCACATCACATCCATCCATCACATCCATCACACACATCACATCCATCACACACATCCATCACATCACATCCATCACATCCATCACATCACATCCATCCATCACACACATCACATCACATCCATCCATCACATCACATCCATCACATCACATCCATCACATCACATCCATCACATCACATCCATCCATCACATCACATCCATCCATCACATCACATCACATCCATCACATCCATCACATCACATCCATCACATCACATCCATCCATCACATCCATCCATCACATCCATCACATCCCATCCATCACATCCATCACATCACATCCATCACATCACATCCATCACATCCATCACATCACATCCATCACATCACATCCATCCATCACATCACATCACATCACATCACATCCATCACATCCATCCATCACATCACATCCATCCATCCATCACATCCATCCATCACATCACATCCATCACATCCATCACATCACATCCATCACATCACATCCATCACATCACATCACATCCATCCATCACATCACATCCATCCATCCATCCATCACATCACATCCATCCATCCATCACATCCATCCATCACATCACATCACATCCATCACATCACATCCATCATTCCATCACACACATCACATCCATCACATCACATCCATCACATCCATCACATCACATCCATCCATCACACACATCACATCACATCACATCCATCCATCACATCACATCCATCACATCACATCCATCACATCACATCCATCACATCACATCCATCACATCCATCACATCACATCCATCCATCACACACATCACATCACATCACATCCATCCATCACATCACATCCATCACATCACATCCATCACATCACATCCATCACATCACATCCATCCATCACATCCATCCATCACATCACATCCATCACATCCATCCATCACATCACATCCATCACATCACATCACATCACATCACATCCATCACATCCATCCATCACATCCATCACATCACATCCATCCATCCATCACATCCATCACATCAATCCATCACATCCATCCATCCATCCATCACATCACATCCATCACATCACATCCATCCATCACATCCATCCATCACATCCATCACATCACATCCATCACATACATCACATCACATCCATCCATCACACACATCACATCCATCACATCCCATCCATCCATCACACACATCACATCACATTCATCCATCACATCACATCCATCCATCACACACATCACATCCATCACATCACATCCATCCATCACACATATCACATCACATTCATCCATCACATCCATCACATCCATCACATCCATCCATCCATCACATCACATCACACATCACATCCATCCATCACATCCATCACATACATCACATCCATCACACACATCACATCCATCACATCACATCCATCACATCACATCACATCCATCACATCACATCCATCACATCACATCCATCACATACATCACATCACATCCATCCATCACACACATCACATCCATCACATCCCATCCATCCATCACACACATCACATCACATTCATCCATCACATCACATCCATCCATCACACACATCACATCCATCACATCACATCCATCCATCACACACATCACATCACATTCATCCATCACATCCATCACATCCATCACATCCATCCATCCATCACATCACATCACACATCACATCCATCCATCACATCCATCACACACATCACATCCATCACATCATATCCATCCCATCCATCACACACATCACATCCATCACATCCATCCATCACATCACACATCACATCCATCCATCACATCACATCCATCCATCATATCACATCCTTCACATCACATCCATCACATCCATCACATCACATCCATCCATCCATCACATCACACACATCACATCCATCACATCCATCCATCACATCCATCCATCCATCACATCACACACATCACATCCATCACATCCATCACATCACATCCATCCATCACATCCATCACATCACATCCATCCATCACATCCATCACATCACATCCATCCATCACATCCATCACATCACATCCATCCATCACATCCATCACATCCATCACATCCATCACATCCATCCATCACATCCATCACATCACATCCATCCATCACATCCATCACATCACATCACATCCATCCATCCATCACATCCATCCATCACATCCATCCATCACATCCATCACATCAATCCATCACATCCATCCATCACATCCATCACATCAATCCATCACATCCATCACATCCATCCATCCATCCATCACATCCATCACATCCATCACATCCATCCATCCATCCATCACATCCATCACATCCATCACATCACATCCATCACATCCATCCATCCATCACATCAATCCATCACATCCATCACATCCATCACATCCATCCATCCATCCATCACATCACATCCATCACACACATCACATCCATCACATCCATCACATCCATCACATCACATCACATCCATTCATTACATCCATCCATCACATCACATCCATCACATCCATCCATCACATCACATCCATCACATCACATCCATCCATCACATCACATCCATCACATCACATCCATCCATCACATCACATCCATCACATCACATCCATCACATCACATCCATCACATCCATCACATCCATCACATCCATCCATCACATCACATCCATCACATCCATCACATCACATCCATCACATACATCACATCATATCCATCCATCACACACATCACATCCATCACATCCCATCCATCCATCACACACATCACATCACATTCATCCATCACATCACATCCATCCATCACACACATCACATCCATCACATCACATCCATCACACACATCACATCACATTCATCCATCACATCCATCACATCCATCACATCCATCCATCCATCACATCACATCACACATCACATCCATCCATCACATCCATCACACACATCACATCCATCACATCATATCCATCCCATCCATCACACACATCACATCCATCACATCCATCCATCACATCACACATCACATCCATCCATCACATCACATCCATCATATCACATCCTTCACATCACATCCATCACATCCATCACATCACATCCATCCATCCATCACATCACACACATCACATCCATCACATCCATCACATCACATCCATCCATCACATCCATCACATCACATCCATCCATCACATCCATCACATCACATCCATCCATCACATCCATCACATCACATCCATCACATCACATCCATCCATCACATCCATCACATCACATCCATCACATCACATCCATCTATCACATCCATCACATCACATCCATCCATCACATCCATCACATCACATCCATCCATCACATCCATCACATCCATCACATCACATCCATCACATCCATCCATCACATCCATCACATCACATCCATCCATCACATCCATCACATCAATCCATCACATCCATCACATCCATCCATCCATCCATCACATCCATCACATCCATCACATCACATCCATCACATCCATCCATCCATCACATCAATCCATCACATCCATCACATCAATCCATCACATCCATCCATCCATCCATCACATCACATCCATCACACACATCACATCCATCACATCCATCACATCACATCCATCCATCACATCCATCACATCCATCACACCCATCACATCACATCCATCACATCACATCACATCCATCCATCACATCCATCACATCCATCACATCACATCCATCCATCACATCACATCACATCACATCCATCACATCCATCACATCCATCACATCCATCACATCACATCACATCCATCCATCACATCCATCACATCACATCCATCCATCACATCCATCACATCACATCCATCCATCACATCCATCACATCCATCACATCACATCCATCACATCCATCCATCACATCCATCACATCACATCCATCCATCACATCCATCACATCCATCACATCACATCCATCACATCACATCACATCCATCCATCACATCCATCACATCACATCCATCCATCACATCCATCACATCCATCACATCACATCCATCACATCACATCACATCCATCCATCACATCCATCACATCCATCACATCACATCCATCACATCACATCACATCCATCACATCACATCCATCACATCCATCCATCACATCCATCACATCACATCCATCCATCACATCCATCACATCCATCACATCACATCCATCACATCACATCACATCACATCCATCACATCCATCACATCCATCCATCCATCCATCACATCCATCACATCCATCACATCACATCCATCACATCCATCCATCCATCACATCAATACATCACATCCATCACATCAATCCATCACATCCATCCATCCATCCATCACATCACATCCATCACACACATCACATCCATCACATCCATCACATCACATCCATCCATCACATCCATCACATCCATCACACCATCACATCACATCCATCACATCACATCACATCCATCCATCACATCCATCACATCCATCACATCACATCCATCCATCACATCACATCACATCACATCCATCACATCCATCACATCCATCACATCCATCCATCACATCCATCACATCCATCACATCCATCACATCACATCCATCACATCACATCCATCCATCACATCCATCCATCACATCCATCACATCAATCCATCACATCAATCCATCACATCCATCCATCACATCCATCACATCCATCCATCACATCCATCACATCACATCACATCCATCACATCACATCCATCCATCACATCCATCCATCACATCCATCACATCAATCCATCACATCAATCCATCACATCCATCACATCCATCACATCCATCACATCCATCCATCACATCCATCACATCCATCACATCCATCACATCACATCCATCACATCACATCCATCCATCACATCCATCCATCACATCCATCACATCAATCCATCACATCACATCCATCACATCCATCACATCCATCACATCCATCACATCACATCCATCCATCCATCACATCACATCCATCACATCCATCACATCCATCACATCCCATCCATCACATCCATCACATCCATCACATCCATCACATCCCATCCATCACATCCATCACATCCATCACATCACATCCATCCATCCATCACATCCATCACATCACATCACATCCATCACATCCATCACATCACATCACATCCATCACATCCATCACATCACATCCATCACATCACATCCACACATCACATCCATCACATCCATCACATCACATCCATCACATCACATCCATCCATCACATCACATCCATCACATCACATCCATCACATCCATCCATCACATCCATCACATCACATCCATCCCATCACATCACATCACATCCATCACATCCATCACATCCATCACATCCATCACATCCATCACATCACATCCATCACATCACATCCATCACATCACATCACATCCATCACATCACATCACATCCATCACATCACATCACATCCATCACATCCATCCATCACATCACATCCCATCCATCACATCCATCACATCACATCCATCACATCCATCACATCAATCCATCACATCCATCCATCCATCCATCACATCCATCCATCACATCCATCACATCACATCACATCCATCACATCACATCACATCCATCACATCACATCACATCCATCACATCACATCCCATCCATCACATCCATCACATCACATCCATCACATCCATCACATCCATCACATCACATCCATCACATCCATCACATCACATCCATCCATCACATCCATCACATCCATCACACCCATCACATCACATCCATCACATCCATCCATCCATCACATCCATCACATCCATCACATCACATCCATCCATCACATCACATCACATCACATCCATCACATCCATCACATCCATCACATCCATCCATCACATCCATCACATCCATCCATCCATCACATCCATCACATCCATCACATCCATCACATCCATCACATCCATCACATCCATCACATCACATCCATCCATCCATCACATCACATCCATCACATCCATCACATCCATCACATCCCATCCATCACATCCATCACATCACATCACATCCATCACATCCATCACATCCATCACATCCATCACATCACATCCATCCATCCATCACATCCATCACATCACATCACATCACATCCATCACATCCATCACATCCATCACATCCATCACATCACATCCATCACATCCATCACATCCATCACATCCATCACATCCATCACATCCATCACATCACATCCATCCCATCACATCACATCACATCCATCACATCCATCACATCCATCACATCCATCACATCCATCACATCACATCCATCACATCACATCCATCACATCACATCACATCCATCACATCACATCACATCCATCACATCACATCACATCCATCACATCCATCCATCACATCACATCCCATCCATCACATCCATCACATCCATCCATCACATCCATCACATCCATCACATCCCATCCATCACATCCATCACATCCATCCATCACATCCATCACATCCATCACATCCATCACATCAATCCATCACATCCATCCATCCATCCATCACATCCATCCATCACATCCATCACATCACATCACATCCATCACATCACATCACATCCATCACATCACATCACATCCATCACATCACATCCCATCCATCACATCCATCACATCACATCCATCACATCCATCACATCCATCACATCCATCACATCACATCCATCACATCCATCACATCACATCCATCCATCACATACATCACATCACATCACATCCATCACATCACATCACATCCATCACATCACATCACATCCATCACATCACATCCCATCCATCACATCACATCCATCACATCCATCACATCCATCACATCCATCACATCCATCACATCAATCCATCACATCCATCCATCCATCCATCACATCCATCACATCACATCCATCACATCACATCCATCCATCCCATCACATCCATCACATCACATCCATCCATCACATCACATCCATCACATCCATCACATCCATCACATCACATCCATCCCATCACATCACATCACATCACATCCATCACATCACATCACATCCATCACATCACATCACATCCATCACATCCATCCATCACATCCATCCATCACATCCATCACATCCATCACATCCATCACATCACATCCATCACATCACATCCATCACATCCATCACATCACATCACATCCATCACATCCATCACATCACATACATCACATCACATCACATCCATCACATCACATCACATCCATCACATCACATACATCACATCACATCCATCACATCCATCACATCCATCACATCC
Source organism: Ascaphus truei (assembly GCF_040206685.1). Lineage (NCBI taxonomy): Eukaryota > Metazoa > Chordata > Amphibia > Anura > Ascaphidae > Ascaphus > Ascaphus truei. The sequence goes on along the minus strand of NW_027456082.1, from coordinate 2,649 downwards.
ATCACATCCATCACATCACATCCATCCATCACATACATCACATCACATCACATCCATCACATCACATCACATCCATCACATCACATCACATCCATCACATCCATCCATCACATCCATCACATCACATCCATCACATCCATCACATCACATCACATCCATCACATCCATCCATCACATCCATCACATCACATCCATCACATCACATCACATCCATCACATCCCATCCATCCATCACATCACATCCATCACATCCATCACATCACATCCATCACATCCATCACATCACATCCATCACATCACATCCATCACATCCATCACATCACATCCATCACATCCATCACATCCATCACATCACATCCATCACATCCATCACATCACATACATCACATCACATCACATCCATCACATCACATCACATCCATCACATCACATCACATCCATCACATCCATCACATCACATCCATCACATCACATCACATCCATCACATCCATCCATCACATCACATCCATCACATCCCATCACATCCATCACATCCATCCATCACATCCATCACATCACATCCATCACATCCATCACATCACATCCATCACATCCATCACATCACATCACATCCATCACATCCCATCACATCCATCACATCCATCACATCACATCCATCACATCACATCCATCACATCACATCACATCCATCACATCCATCACATCACATCCATCACATCACATCACATCCATCACATCCATCCATCACATCACATCCATCACATCCCATCACATCCATCACATCCATCCATCACATCCATCACATCACATCCATCACATCCATCACATCACATCCATCACATCCATCACATCACATCACATCCATCACATCCCATCACATCCATCACATCCATCACATCACATCCATCACATCACATCCATCCATCACATCACATCCATCACATCCCATCACATCCATCACATCCATCCATCACATCCATCACATCCATCCATCACATCCATCACATCACATCCATCACATCCATCACATCACATCACATCCATCACATCCCATCACATCCATCACATCCATCACATCACATCCATCACATCACATCCATCACATCACATCACATCCATCACATCCATCACATCACATCACATCACATCACATCCATCACATCACATCCATCACATCCATCACATCACATCCATCACATCACATCCATCACATCCATCCATCACATCCATCACATCCATCACATCACATCCATCACATCCATCACATCACATCCATCACATCACATCCATCACATCACATCACATCCATCACATCACATCCATCACATCCATCACATCCATCACATCACATCCATCACATCACATCCATCACATCACATCACATCCATCACATCCATCACATCACATCCATCACATCCATCACATCACATCCATCCATCACATCCATCACATCCATCACATCACATCCATCACATCCATCACATCACATCCATCACATCACATCCATCACATCACATCACATCCATCACATCCATCCATCACATCCATCACATCACATCCATCACATCCATCACATCCCATCCATCACATCCATCACATCACATCACATCCATCACATCCATCACATCCATCACATCCATCCATCCATCACATCCATCACATCCATCACATCACATCACATCCACATCACATCACATCCATAACATCCATCACATCCATCACATCCCATCCATCACATCACATCCATCACATCACATCACATCCATCACATCACATCCATCACATCACATCATCACATCACATCCATCACATCCCATCCATCACATCACATCCATCACATCACATCACATCCATCACACCCATCACATCCCATCCATCACATCCATCCATCCATCCATCACATCCATCACATCACATCACATCCATCACATCACATCCATCACATCACATCCATCACATCACATCCATCACATCCATCCATCACATCCATCCATCACATCCATCACATCACATCCATCCATCACATCACATCCATCACATCCATCACATCCATCACATCCATCACATCACATCACATCACATCCATCCATCACAACACATCCATCACATCACATCCATCCATCCATCCATCACATCCATCCATCACATCCATCACATCACATCCATCATCACATCACATCCATCACATCACATCACATCCATCACATCATCATCACATCACATCCATCCATCACATCCATCACATCCATCACATCACATCACATCCATCCATCACATCCATCACATCACATCACATCACATCCATCACATCCATCCATCACATCACATCCATCACATCACATCCATCACATCCATCACATCACATCCATCACATCACATCCATCACATCACATCATCACATCCATCCATCACATCCATCACATCACATCCATCACATCACATCCATCACATCACATCACATCCATCCATCACATCCATCACATCCATCACATCCATCCATCACATCCATCACATCCATCCATCACATCCATCACATCCATCACATCCATCACATCAATCCATCACATCCATCCATCCATCCATCACATCCATCCATCACATCCATCACATCACATCACATCCATCACATCACATCACATCCATCACAT
>NW_027456081.1:0-25677 GCF_040206685.1 Ascaphus truei | reverse complement strand
GGTTAGGGTTAGGGTTATAGGGAATACGAAAATTTAGGTATGTGACTCATTTGGGTACTAACCAATCAGAGAAGAGTTAGGGTTGAAAGTTAGGGTGAAAGTTAGGGTTAGGGTTAGGGTTAGGGTTATAGGGGAATACGAAAATTTAGGTATGTGACTCATTTGGGTACTAACCAATCAGAGAAGAGTTAGGGTTGAAAGTTAGGGTTGAAAGTTAGGGTTGAAAGTTAGGGTTGACACTTAAGATTATTTTCTATTTTTGTTTGGCCCAGGGTTATAGGGGAATACGAAAATTTAGGTATGTGACTCATTTGGGTACTAACCAATCAGAGAAGAGTTAGGGTTGAAAGTTAGGGTTGAAAGTTAGGGTTGAAAGTTAGGGTTGAAAGTTAGGATTATTTTTCTATTTTTGTTTGGCCCAGGGTTATAGGGGAATACGAAAATTAGGGTTAGGGTTAGGGTTAGGGTTAGGGTTAGGGTTTTGGGTTAGGGTTAGGGTTAGGGTTAGGGTTAGGGTTAGGGTTAGGGTTATAGGGGAATAGGGTTAGGGTTAGGGTTAGGGTTAGGGTTAGGGTTAGGGTTAGGGTTAGGGTTAGGGTTAGGGTTATAGGGGAATACGAAAATTTAGGTATGTGACTCATTTGGGTACTAACCAATCAGAGAAGAGTTAGGGTTGAAAGTTAGGGTTGAAAGTTAGGGTTGAAAGTTAGGGTTGACACTTAGGATTATTTTTCTATTTTTGTTTGGCCCAGGGTTATAGGGGAATACGAAAATTTAGGTATGTGACTCATTTGGGTACTAACCAATCAGAGAAGAGTTAGGGTTGAAAGTTAGGGTTGAAAGTTAGGGTTGAAAGTTAGGGTTGAAAGTTAGGATTATTTTTCTATTTTTGTTTGGCCCCAGGGTTATAGGGGAATACGAAAATTTAGGTATGTGACTCATTTGGGTACTAACCAATCAGAGAAGAGTTAGGGTTGAAAGTTAGGGTTGAAAGTTAGGGTTGAAAGTTAGGGTTGAAAGTTAGGGTTGACACTTAGGATTATTTTTCTATTTTTGTTTGGCCCAGGGTTATAGGGGAATACGAAAATTTAGGTATGTGACTCATTTGGGTACTAACCAATCAGAGAAGAGTTAGGGTTGAAAGTTAGGGTTGAAAGTTAGGGTTGAAAGTTAGGGTTGAAAGTTAGGGTTGAAAGTTAGGGTTGAAAGTTAGGGTTGACACTTAGGATTATTTTTCTATTTTTGTTTGGCCCAGGGTTATAGGGGAATACGAAAATTTAGGTATGTGACTCATTTGGGTACTAACCAATCAGAGAAGAGTTAGGGTTGAAAGTTAGGGTTGAAAGTTAGGGTTGAAAGTTAGGGTTGACACTTAGGATTATTTTTCTATTTTTGTTTGGCCCAGGGTTATAGGGGAATACGAAAATTTAGGTATGTGACTCATTTGGGTACTAACCAATCAGAGAAGAGTTAGGGTTGAAAGTTAGGGTTGAAAGTTAGGGTTGAAAGTTAGGGTTGAAAGTTAGGGTTGAAAGTTAGGGTTGAAAGTTAGGGTTGACACTTAGGATTATTTTTCTATTTTTGTTTGGCCCAGGGTTATAGGGGAATACGAAAATTTAGGTATGTGACTCATTTGGGTACTAACCAATCAGAGAAGATTTAGGGTTGAAAGTTAGGGTTGAAAGTTAGGGTTGAAAGTTAGGGTTGAAAGTTAGGATTATTTTTTTATTTTTGTTTGGCCCAGGGTTATAGGGGAATACGAAAATTTAGGTATGTGACTCATTTGGGTACTACCAATCAGAGAAGAGTTAGGGTTGAAAGTTAGGGTTGAAAGTTAGGGTTGAAAGTTAGGGTTGAAAGTTAGGGTTGACACTTAGGATTATTTTTCTATTTTTGTTTGGCCCAGGGTTATAGGGAATACTAAAATTTAGGTATGTGACTCATTTGGGTACTAACCAATCAGAGAAGAGTTAGGGTTGAAAGTTAGGGTTGAAAGTTAGGGTTGAAAGTTAGGGTTAGGGTTAGGGTTAGGGTTAGGGTTAGGGGTTAGGGTTAGGTTAGGGTTATAGGGGAATACAAAAATTTAGGTATGTGACTCATTTGGGTACTAACCAATCAGAGAAGAGTTAGGGTTGAAAGTTAGGGTTGAAAGTTAGGGTTGAAAGTTAGGGTTAGGGTTAGGGTTAGGGTTAGGGTTAGGGTATAGGGGAATACGAAAATTTAGGTATGTGACTCATTTGGGTACTAACCAATCAGAGAAGAGTTAGGGTTGAAAGTTAGGGTTGAAAGTTAGGGTTGAAAGTTAGGGTTGAAAGTTAGGGTTGAAAGTTAGGGTTGACACTTAGGGTTAGGGTTGACGGGTTAGGGTTAGGGTTAGGGTTAGGGTTAGGGTTAGGGGTAGGGTTAGGGTTAGGGTTAGGGTTAGGGTTAGGTTAGGGTTAGGGTTAGGGTTAGGGTTAGGGTTAGGGTTAGGGTTAGGGTTAGGGTTAGGGTTATAGGGGAATACGAAAATTTAGGTATGTGACTCATTTGGGTACTAACCAATCAGAGAAGAGTTAGGGTTGAAAGTTAGGGTTGAAAGTTAGGGTTGAAAGTTAGGGTTAGGGTTAGGGTTAGGGGAATACGAAAATTTAGGGTTAGGGTTAGGGTTAGGGTTAGGGTTAGGGTTATAGGGGAATACGAAAATTTAGGGTTAGGGTTAGGGTTAGGGTTAGGGTTAGGGTTAGGGTTAGGGTTATAGGGAATACGAAAATTTAGGTATGTGACTCATTTGGGTACTAACCAATCAGAGAAGGGTTAGGGTTGAAAGTTAGGGTTGAAAGTTAGGGTTGAAAGTTAGGGTTGAAAGTTAGGGTTAGGGTTAGGGTTAGGGTTAGGGTTAGGTTAGGGTTAGGGTTAGGGTTAGGGTTATAGGGAATACGAAAATTTAGGTATGTGACTCATTTGGGTACTAACCAATCAGAGAAGAGTTAGGGTTGAAAGTTAGGGTTAGGGTTAGGGTTAGGGTTAGGGTTAGGGTTAGGGTTATAGGGGAATACGAAAATTTAGGTATGTGACTCATTAGGGTTAGGGTTAGGGTTAGGGTTAGGGTTAGGGTTAGGGTTAGGGTTAGGGTTAGGGTTAGGGTTAGGGTTATAGGGGAATACGAAAATTTAGGTATGTGACTCATTTGGGTACTAACCAATCAGAGAAGAGTTAGGGTTGAAAGTTAGGGTTGAAAGTTAGGGTTGAAAGTTAGGGTTGACACTTAGGATTATTTTTCTATTTTTGTTTGGCCCAGGGTTATAGGGGAATACGAAAATTTAGGTATGTGACTCATTTGGGTACTAACCAATCAGAGAAGAGTTAGGGTTGAAAGTTAGGGTTGAAAGTTAGGGTTGAAAGTTAGGGTTAGGGTTAGGGTTATAGGGGAATACGAAAATTTAGGGTTAGGGTTAGGGTTAGGGTTAGGGTTAGGGTTAGGGTTAGGGTTAGGGTTAGGGTTATAGGGGAATACGAAAATTTAGGGTTAGGGTTAGGGTTAGGGTTAGGGTTAGGGTTAGGGTTATAGGGGAATACGAAAATTTAGGTATGTGACTCATTTGGGTACTAACCAATCAGAGAAGGGTTAGGGTTGAAAGTTAGGGTTGAAAGTTAGGGTTGAAAGTTAGGGTTGAAAGTTAGGGTTGAAAGTTAGGGTTAGGGTTAGGGTTAGGGTTAGGGTTATAGGGGAATACGAAAATTTAGGTATGTGACTCATTTGGGTACTAACCAATCAGAGAAGAGTTAGGGTTGAAAGTTAGGGTTAGGGTTAGGGTTAGGGTTAGGGTTATAGGGGAATACGAAAATTTAGGTATGTGACTCATTTGAGTACTAACCAATCAGAGAAGAGTTAGGGTTGAAAGTTAGGGTTGAAAGTTAGGGTTGAAAGTTAGGGTTGAAAGTTAGGGTTGAAAGTTAGGGTTGAAAGTTAGGGTTGAAAGTTAGGGTTGAAAGTTAGGGTTGAAAGTTAGGGTTGAAAGTTAGGGTTGACACTTAGGATTATTTTTCTATTTTTGTTTGGCCCAGGGTTATAGGGGAATACGAAAATTTAGGTATGTGACTCATTTGGGTACTAACCAATCAGAGAAGAGTTAGGGTTAGGGTTAGGGTTAGGGTTAGGGTTAGGGTTAGGGTTATAGGGGAATACGAAAATTTAGGTACTGCACCGACACACTTTATTCGAGCAAATACCCGGTATGTACCTGGCAGATACCTGGAATGCGCCGCTCCTCACCTCTGGCAAGCCCCGTTGCATTTGCCTTCCCAGCCTGGGTTCATGCCTGGCTGATGGGCGGCTGATCTGTTAAATGATAATGATTAGGATTTAATAGGCTGCAATGCTTCGCGTGTCTACCAGATGGCATAAATTCATGAATTGTAATGCAGTATATATATATATACTGTGCAGTATTGCAGCCAGCGGGAATAAAATGCTTCAATCCCTGCCGGAAAATAACTCAATGCACTCGGGCAGAAAACAGTCACAAACCTCAATACACCCGGGTATACCCGAATTCGTGGGACTAGCCGAGCTCGAATAAAGTGTGTCGCCAGTGTATGTGACTCATTTGGGTACTAACCAATCAGAGAAGAGTTAGGGTTAGCGTTGAAAGTTAGGGTTAGGGTTGACCCTTACGATTATTTTTGTATTTGTGTTTGGTGAAAAAAGAATAGAACATTTTTAGTTATGTGACTCATTTAGGTACTTGGCCAATGAGAGTTAAGTTCTGAACAATTTAGGGAGGGTGTGGTTTGGGGTTGAAAGTGTGGTAAGAAAAAGTGTAAGTGGGTAAGAACGTGAGGGAGGTTGTGGGTAGGTGGGTGAGGGAGGTTTAGGGATGTATGGTGGGTGTGGGTAAGGAGGTTGAAGGTTTTTGAGGGAAGGTGGATGATGAAGAGAGTGGGTAGGTGGTGTTGAAGGTGGATTAGGGAGGGTGAGTAAATGTGTCTGGGAGGGTGAGGATGAAGGTGGGTGAAAAAAGTGTGGGTCAGTTCAGGTATGGGTGAGTGGGCAAGGGTGAGGCTGGGTATTGGTGTGCAGGTAAGGGTGGTGAAGGTGAATTTTAATATGGATGATGAGGGTAGAAGGTGGGTGAGGGAGGTTGGGTGAAGGAGGGTGTGGGAAGGTGATGTTGAAGGTGGGTGAGGGATGGTTAATATGGGTATAGGAGGCTTTGTAGGTAAGGTTGAGGCCAGTAAGGTAGAGTGAACATGGGTGAGGGAGGGTGAAGATTAAGGTGGAAGAGGGAGGGTGTGTTTAAGTGGGGTTAAAGGTTGGTGAATGTAGGTGAGGTAGGGGGATGAGTGAAGGTGTGGGTGAGTGAAGGTGTTGGTGAGGGGGCAATGGTGGGTGGGTGAAGGTGGATGAGTGTGAGGGTGAAGGTGGATGAGGTGGTGGGTGATAGTGAACATGGGTCAAGAGCGGGTGAGGGAGGGCATGGAATCAGTCTGTGAGCCTGCCCTTTCTATTTTGTTGTATATATTCTATTCCCTATCCAATTGACATGTTGCATTTATATGCAGTTAGTCATTCAAAAATTTGAAAACTCTTGCATTCGTTGCATGTTAGCGAGAGGCACCCTTAGAGGTAAAGAGCTAGCTTTTACCTCACTACTAAGTACTTGGACATTGAGGACTAGATCCGTTTTGTACAGAGCGGAGCTTCTCCTCTGCCGTATGCTAGGAGTGAAGAAGCACTACTGTCTATCGTCCGTAAAGGGGTATGCTTTCTTCCCCCAATTTACAGTCGAGCTAGCGCTGCAGATGGGACAGTAGCGAAGAGTTCACTGCCTGACTCTAAAAGGGCACACTCGTGTAAAGGGAGAGAAATCAACTCAAAGCTTTATATCCTGAGAGATAAAAGCAATGCATTGTGTAGGTGTACTCACTTACCTCAACTACTTACCTCCTTGTTAGTATGTCCTTTGTGAACATCATCTTGATAGACGAACTTACCTATTTTCATACTGCAAATAAATTTTACCCAAGATAAGTGAAAAAATATAATGCAATCCCCTTTAGAGCAATGCAGTTGAGGACCCTCTTTCACTGATGGACTAAATAAACAATGCTTAGACTGAGTGAGAGAGGGGTTTGTGAGAGAGAGGGGAGAGTGGTAGTCCTTGAAAGAGAGAGAGAAAGAAAGGACATTTGTGAGAGTAAAATACAGGTGATTTAGAAGGAGCAGGGATGCTAGTCAGGGAGAGTAATAGAGAGCAGGGAGAGAAAGAGAGGGTGTGAGAAAGAAAAAGAGAGAGAGAGAAGTGGAAGAAAGAAATGTGTGTGAGAGCAAGAGACGGGTTGAAGTGAAAGAGATAGAGTGGGAGTAAGAGAGAAAAAAATTGAGAGAAGGGAGGGGGAGAGAGAAGGGAGAGGGAGAGAGAAGAGAGGGAGAGAGAAGGGAGAGAGAGAAAGCAGGGAGAGACAAGTGTGAGAGGAGGGACAGAGAAGGGAGAGGGAGAGAGAAGGGAGAGGGAGAGAAAAGGAAAAGGGAGAGAAAATGAAAAGGGAGAGAGAAGGAAATGGAGATAGAAGGAAAAGGGAGAGAGAAGGAAGAGGGAGAGAGAATGGAGAGACAAAGGAGAGGGAGAGACAAGGAAAGGGAGAGAGAAGGGATAGTGAGAGAAAAGGGAGAGGGAGAGAGATGGAAGTGACAAGGGAGAGAGGAGGGAGAGAGAAGGGAGAGGGAGAGCGAAGGAAAGGAGAGGGGAAAGGAAAAGGGAGAGAATGGAGAGACAAGGAAAAGGGAGAGAGCATGGAAAGTGAGAGAGAAGGAAGAAGGAGAGAGAAGGAAGAGGGAGAGAGATGGGATAGGGAGAGAGAAGGGAGAGAGAAGGCAGAGGGATAGAGAAGGGAGTGAGAAAAGGGAGAGAGAAGGGAGAGAGAAAGAAAAGGGAGAGAGAAGGGAGAGGGAGAGACAAGGAAAGGGAGAGATAAGGGATAGGGAGAGAGAAGGGATAGGGAGAGAGAGAAGGGATAGGGAGAGGAAGAAGGGATACGGAGAGAGAGAAGGTAGATGTAGAGAGAAGGGAGATGTAGAGAGAAGGGAGAGGGAGAGAGAAGGGTGAGGGAGAGAAAAGGAAAAGGGAAAGAAAAGGAAAAGGGAGAGAAAAGGAAAAGGGAGAGAAAAGGAAAAGGGAGAGAAAAGGAAAAGGGAGAGAAAAGGAAAAGGGAGAGAAAAGGAAAAGAAAAGGGAGAGAAAAGGGAGAGAAAAGGGAGAGAAAAGGGAGAGAAAAGGGAGAGAAAAGGGAGAGAAAAGGGAGAGAAAAGGCAAAATGAGAGAGAAGGTAAAGGGAGAGAGAAGGTAAAGGGAGAGAGAAGGAAAGGGAGATAGAAGGAAAAGGGAGAGAGAAGGAAGAGGGAGAGAGAAGGAAGAGGGAGAGAGAATGGAGAGACAAGGGAGAGGGAGAGACAAGGAAAGGGAGAGAGAAGGGATAGGGAGAGAGAAGGGATAGGGAGAGAGAAGGGAGAGGGAGAGAGAAGGGAGAGGGAGAGAGTGATGAGGGAGTGACAAGGAAAAGGGAGAGAGAAGGGAGAGGGAGAGAGAAGGGAGAGGGAGAGAGGAGAGAGAGAAGGGAGAGAGAGAAGGGAGAGGGATAGACAGAGAGAAGGAAGAGGGTGCGAGAGAAGGGAAAGGGAGAGAGAGAGAAGGGAGAGGGGGAGAGAGAGGTAGAGGGAATGATCAGGGAGTTATAAGGGAGAGGGATAGAGAAGGGAGGGGGAGAGAGAGAGAGAAGGGAGTGGAGAGAGAGAGAGAAGGGAGAGGGAGAGCAAAGGAAAGGGGAGGGGAAAGGAAAAGGGAGAGAATGGAGAGACAAGGAAAAGGGAGAGAGATTGGAAAGGGAGAGAGAAGGAAGAGGGAGAGAGAAGGAAGAGGGAGAGAGAATGGATAGGGAGAGAGAAGGGAGAGAGAAGGCAGAGGGATAGAGAAGGGAGTGAGAAAATGGAGAGAGAAAGAAAAGGGAGAGAGAAGGAAAAGGGAGAGAGAAGGAAAAGGGAGAGAGAAGGAAAGGGAGATAGAAGAAAAAGGGAGAGAGAATGAGAAGGGAGAGAGAATGGAGAGACAAGGAAGAGGGAGAGACAAGGAAAGGGAGAGAGAAGGGATAGGGAGAGCGAAGGAAGAGGGAGAGAGAAAAGGGAGAGAGAGAGAGAAGGGAGAGAAAGAGAGTGATGAGGGAGTGACAAGGAAAAGGGAGAGAGAAGGGAGAGGGAGAGAGAAGGGAGAGGGAGAGAGGAGAGAGAAAAGGGAGAGAGAGAGAAGGGAGAGGGAGAGAGAGAGGTAGAGGGAATGACGAGGGAGTTATAAGGGAGAGGGAGAGAGAAGGGAGGGGGAGAGAGAGAGAAGGGAGTGGAGAGAGAGAGAAGGGAGTGGAGAGAGAGAGAAGGGAGAGGGAGAGCGAAGGAAAGGGGAGGCAAGGAAAAGGGAGAGAATGGAGAGATAAGGAAAAGGGAGAGAGCATGGAAAGGGAGAGAGCATGGAAAGGGAGTGAGAAGTAAGAGGGAGAGAGAAGGAAGAGGGAGAGAGAAGGGATAGGGAGAGAGAATGGAGAGACAAGGGAGAGGGAGAGACAAGGAAAGGGAGAGAGAAGGGATAGGGAGAGAGAAGGGAGAGGGAGAGAGAAGGGGGTGACAAGGGAGAGAGGAGGGAGAGAGAAGGGAGAGGGAGAGAGAAGGAAAAGGGAGGGGAAAGGAAAAGGGAGAGAGAAGGAAGAGGGAGGGAGAAGGAAGATGGAGAGAGAAGGAAGATGGAGAGAGAAGGAAGATGGAGAGAGAAGGAAGAGGGAGAGAGAAGGAAGAGGGAGAGAGAAGGAAGAGGGAGAGAGAAGGAAGAGGGAGAGAGAAGGAAGAGGGAGAGAGAATGGAGAGACAAGGGAGAGGTAGAAACAAGGGAGAGGGAGCGACAAGGGATAGGGAGAGAGAAGGAAGAGGGAGAGAGAGAAGGAAGAGGGAGAGAGAGAAGGAAGAGGGAGAGAGAGAAGGAAGAGGGAGAGAGAGAAGGGATACGGAGAGAGAGAAGGTAGATGTAGAGAGAAGGGAGATGGAGAAGAAGGAAGATGGAGAAGGGAGAGAGAGAGAGAGAGAGAGATGAGGGAGTGACAAGGAAAATGGAGAGAGAAGGGAGAGTGAGAAAGAAGGGAGAGGGAGAGAGGAGAGAGAAGGGAGAGAGAGAAGAGAGAGGGAGAGACAGAGAGAAGGAAGAGGGTGAGAGAGAAAGGAATGGTTGAGAGAGAGAAGGGAGAGGGAGAGGGAATGACGAGGGAGTTATAAGGGAGAGGGAGAGAGAAGGGAGGGGGAGAGAGAGAAGGGAGTGGAGAGAGAAGGGATAGGGAGAGAGAAGGGAGAGAAAGGCAGAGGGATAGAGAAGGGAGTGAGAAAAGGGAGAGAGAAAGAAAAGGGAGAGAGAAGGGAAAAGGAGAGAGAAGGAAAAGGGAGAGAGAAGGAAAAGGGAGAGAGAAGGAAAGGGAGAGGGAAGGAAAAGGGAGAGAGAATGGAGAGACAAGGGAGAGGGAGAGACAAGGAAAGGGAGAGAGAAGGGATAGGGAGAGAGAAGGGAGAGGGAGAGAGGAGGGGGTGACAAGGGAGAGAGGAGGGAGAGAGAAGGGAGAGGGAGAGAGAAGGAAAAGGGAGCGGAAAGGAAAAGGGAGAGAGAATGGAAAGGGAGAGAGAAGGAAGATGGAGAGAGAAGGAAGATGGAGAGAGAAGGAAGATGGAGAGAGAAGGAAGAGGGAGAGGGAAGGAAGAGGGAGAGGGAAGGAAGAGGGAGAGAGAATGGAGAGACAAGGGAGAGGTAGAAACAAGGCAGAGGGAGCGACAAGGGATAGGGAGAGAGAAGGAAGAGGGAGAGAGAAAAGGGAAAGGGAGAGAGAGAAGGGATACGGAGAGAGAGAAGGGATACGGAGAGAGAGAAGGGATACGGAGAGAGAGAAGGTAGATGTAGAGAGAAATGAGATGGAGAAAGAAGGAAGATGGAGAAGGGAGAGAGAGAGAAGGGAGAGAGAGAGAGAGAGGGAGAGAGAGAGAGTGATGAGGGAGTGACAAGGAAAAGGGAGAGAGAAGGGAGAGAGAAGGGAGAGGGAGAGAGGAGAGAGAGAAGGGAGAGAGAGAGAAGGGAGAGGGAGAGACAGAGAGAAGGAAGAGGGTGAGAGAGAAGGGAAAGGGAGAGAGAGAGAAGGGAGAGAGAGAAGGGAGAGGGAGAGAGAGAGGTAGAGGGAATGACGAGGGAGTTATAAGGGAGAGGGAGAGAGAAGGGAGGGGGAGAGAGAGAGAAGGGAGTGGAGAGAGAGAGAAGGGAGAGGGAGAGCGAAGGAAAGGGGAGGGGAAAGGAAAAGGGAGAGAATGGAGAGATAAGGAAAAGGGAGAGAGCATGGAGAGGGAGAGAGAAGGGAGAGGGAGAGAGGAGAGAGAGAAGGGAGAGTGAGAGAAGGGAGAGGGAGAGACAGAGAGAAGGAAGAGGGTGAGTGAGAAGGGAAAGGGAGAGAGAGAGAGAAGGGAGAGGGAGAGAGAGAGGTAGAGGGAATGACGAGGGAGTTATAAGGGAGAGGGAGAGAGAAGGGAGGGGGAGAGAGAGAGAGAAGGGAGTGGAGAGAGAGAGAGAAGGGAGAGGGAGAGCGAAGGAAAGGGGAGGGGAAAGGAAAAGGGAGAGAATGGAAAGATAAGGAAAAGGGAGAGAGCATGGAAAGGGAGAGAGAAGTAAGAGGGAGAGAGAAGGAAGAGGGAGGGAGAAGGTATAGGGAGAGAGAAGTAAGAGGGAGAGAGAAGGGGGTGACAAGGGAGAGAGGAGGGAGAGAGAAGGGAGAGGGAGAGAGAAGGAAAAGGGAGGGAAAAGGAAAATGGAAAGAGAGAATGGAAAGGGAGAGAGAAGGAAGATGGAGAGAGAAGGAAGATGGAGAGAGAAGGAAGATGGAGAGAGAAGGAAGATGGGGAGAGAAGGAAGAGGGAGAGGGAAGGAAGAGGGAGAGAGAATGGAGAGACAAGGGAGAGGTAGAAACAAGGGAGAGGGAGCGACAAGGGATAGGGAGAGAGAAGGAAGAGGGAGAGAGAGAAGGGATAGGGAGAGAGAGAAGGGATAGGGAGAGAGAGAAGGGATAGGGAGAGAGAGAAGGGATAGGGAGAGAGAGAAGGTAGATGTAGAGAGAAGGGAGATGGAGAAAGAAGGAAGATGGAGAAGGGAGAGAGAGAGAAGGGAGAGAGAGAGAGTGATGAGGGAGTGACAAGGAAAAGGGATTGAGAAGGGAGAGGGAGAGAGAAGGTAGAGGGAGAGAGGAGAGAGAGAAGGGAGAGAGAGAAGGGAGAGGGAGAGGGAAGGAAGAGGGAGAGAGAAGGAAGAGGGAGAGAGAAGGAAGAGGGAGAGAGAAGGAAGAGGGAGAGAGAATGGAGAGACAAGGGAGAGGTAGAAACAAGGGAGAGGGAGCGACAAGGGATAGGGAGAGAGAAGGAAGAGGGAGAGAGAGAAGGAAGAGGGAGAGAGAGAAGGAAGAGGGAGAGAGAGAAGGAAGAGGGAGAGAGAGAAGGGATACGGAGAGAGAGAAGGTAGATGTAGAGAGAAGGGAGATGGAGAAGAAGGAAGATGGAGAAGGGAGAGAGAGAGAGAGAGAGAGAGAGAGAGAGAGATGAGGGAGTGACAAGGAAAATGGAGAGAGAAGGGAGAGTGAGAGAGAAGGGAGAGGGAGAGAGGAGAGAGAAGGGAGAGAGAGAAGAGAGAGGGAGAGACAGAGAGAAGGAAGAGGGTGAGAGAGAAAGGAATGGTTGAGAGAGAGAAGGGAGAGGGAGAGGGAATGACGAGGGAGTTATAAGGGAGAGGGAGAGAGAAGGCAGGGGGAGAGAGAGAAGGGAGTGGAGAGAGAGAGAAGGGAGAGGGAGAGCGAAGGAAAGGGTAGGGGAAAGGAAAAGGGAGAGAATGGAGAGATAAGGAAAAGGGAGATAGCATGGAAAGGGAGAGAGACGGAAGAGGGAGAGAGAAGGAAGAGGGAGAGAGAAGGGATAGGGAGAGAGAAGGGAGAGAAAGGCAGAGGGATAGAGAAGGGAGTGAGAAAAGGGAGAGAGAAAGAAAAGGGAGAGAGAAGGGTTAGGGTTAGGGTTAGGGTTAGGGTTAGGGTTAGGGTTAGGGTTAGGGTTAGGGTTAGGGTTAGGGTTAGGGTTAGGGTTAGGGTTAGGGTTAGGGTTAGGGTTAGGGTTAGGGTTAGGGTTAGGGTTAGGGTTAGGGTTAGGGTTAGGGTTAGGGTTAGGGTTAGGGTTAGGGTTAGGGTTAGGGTTAGGGTTAGGGTTAGGGTTAGGGTTAGGGTTAGGGTTAGGGTTAGGGTTAGGGTTAGGGTTAGGGTTAGGGTTAGGGTTAGGGTTAGGGTTAGGGTTAGGGTTAGGGTTAGGGTTAGGGTTAGGGTTAGGGTTAGGGTTAGGGTTAGGGTTAGGGTTAGGGTTAGGGTTAGGGTTAGGGTTAGGGTTAGGGTTAGGGTTAGGGTTAGGGTTAGGGTTAGGGTTAGGGTTAGGGTTAGGGTTAGGGTTAGGGTTAGGGTTAGGGTTAGGGTTAGGGTTAGGGTTAGGGTTAGGGTTAGGGTTAGGGTTAGGGTTAGGGTTAGGGTTAGGGTTAGGGTTAGGGTTAGGGTTAGGGTTAGGGTTAGGGTTAGGGTTAGGGTTAGGGTTAGGGTTAGGGTTAGGGTTAGGGTTAGGGTTAGGGTTAGGGTTAGGGTTAGGGTTAGGGTTAGGGTTAGGGTTAGGGTTAGGGTTAGGGTTAGGGTTAGGGTTAGGGTTAGGGTTAGGGTTAGGGTTAGGGTTAGGGTTAGGGTTAGGGTTAGGGTTAGGGTTAGGGTTAGGGTTAGGGTTAGGGTTAGGGTTAGGGTTAGGGTTAGGGTTAGGGTTAGGGTTAGGGTTAGGGTTAGGGTTAGGGTTAGGGTTAGGGTTAGGGTTAGGGTTAGGGTTAGGGTTAGGGTTAGGGTTAGGGTTAGGGTTAGGGTTAGGGTTAGGGTTAGGGTTAGGGTTAGGGTTAGGGTTAGGGTTAGGGTTAGGGTTAGGGTTAGGGTTAGGGTTAGGGTTAGGGTTAGGGTTAGGGTTAGGGTTAGGGTTAGGGTTAGGGTTAGGGTTAGGGTTAGGGTTAGGGTTAGGGTTAGGGTTAGGGTTAGGGTTAGGGTTAGGGTTAGGGTTAGGGTTAGGGTTAGGGTTAGGGTTAGGGTTAGGGTTAGGGTTAGGGTTAGGGTTAGGGTTAGGGTTAGGGTTAGGGTTAGGGTTAGGGTTAGGGTTAGGGTTAGGGTTAGGGTTAGGGTTAGGGTTAGGGTTAGGGTTAGGGTTAGGGTTAGGGTTAGGGTTAGGGTTAGGGTTAGGGTTAGGGTTAGGGTTAGGGTTAGGGTTAGGGTTAGGGTTAGGGTTAGGGTTAGGGTTAGGGTTAGGGTTAGGGTTAGGGTTAGGGTTAGGGTTAGGGTTAGGGTTAGGGTTAGGGTTATAGGGGAATACGAAAATTTAGGTATGTGACTCATTTGGGTACTAACCAATCAGAGAAGAGTTAGGGTTGAAAGTTAGGGTTGAAAGTTAGGGTTGAAAGTTAGGGTTGACACTTAGGATTATTTTTCTATTTTTGTTTGGCCCAGGGTTATAGGGGAATACGAAAATTTAGGTATGTGACTCATTTGGGTACTAACCAATCAGAGAAGAGTTAGGGTTGAAAGTTAGGGTTGAAAGTTAGGGTTGAAAGTTAGGGTTGAAAGTTAGGGTTGACACTTAGGATTATTTTTCTATTTTTGTTTGGCCCAGGGTTATAGGGGAATACGAAAATTTAGGTATGTGACTCATTTGGGTACTAACCAATCAGAGAAGAGTTAGGGTTGAAAGTTAGGGTTGAAAGTTAGGGTTGAAAGTTAGGGTTGAAAGTTAGGGTTGACATTTAGGATTATTTTTCTATTTCTGTTTGGCCCAGGGTTATAGGGGAATACGAAAATTTAGGTATGTGACTCATTTGGGTACTAACCAATCAGAGAAGAGTTAGGGTTGAAAGTTAGGGTTGAAAGTTAGGGTTGAAAGTTAGGGTTGAAAGTTAGGGTTGACACTTAGGATTATTTTTCTATTTTTGTTTGGCCCAGGGTTATAGGGGAATACGAAAATTTAGGTATGTGACTCATTTGGGTACTAACCAATCAGAGAAGAGTTAGGGTTGAAAGTTAGGGTTGAAAGTTAGGGTTGAAAGTTAGGGTTGAAAGTTAGGGTTGAAAGTTAGGATTATTTTTCTATTTTTGTTTGGCCCAGGGTTATAGGGGAATACGAAAATTTAGGTATGTGACTCATTTGGGTACTAACCAATCAGAGAAGAGTTAGGGTTGAAAGTTAGGGTTGAAAGTTAGGGTTGAAAGTTAGGGTTGAAAGTTAGGGTTGACACTTAGGATTATTTTTCTATTTTTGTTTGGCCCAGGGTTATAGGGGAATACGAAAATTTAGGTATGTGACTCATTTGGGTACTAACCAATCAGAGAAGAGTTAGGGTTGAAAGTTAGGGTTGAAAGTTAGGGTTGAAAGTTAGGGTTGAAAGTTAGGGTTGAAAGTTAGGGTTGACACTTAGGATTATTTTTCTATTTTTGTTTGGCCCAGGGTTATAGGGGAATACGAAAATTTAGGTATGTGACTCATTTGGGTACTAACCAATCAGAGAAGAGTTAGGGTTGAAAGTTAGGGTTGAAAGTTAGGGTTGAAAGTTAGGGTTGACACTTTGGATTATTTTTCTATTTTTATTTGGCCCAGGGTTATAGGGGAATACGAAAATTTAAGTATGTGACTCATTTGGGTACTAACCAATCAGAGAAGAGTTAGGGTTGAAAGTTAGGGTTGAAAGTTAGGGTTGAAAGTTAGGGTTGAAAGTTAGGGTTGAAAGTTAGGGTTGAAAGTTAGGATTATTTTTCTATTTTTGTTTGCCCCAGGGTTATAGGGGAATACGAAAATTTAGGTATGTGACTCATTTGGGTACTAACCAATCAGAGAAGAGTTAGGGTTGAAAGTTAGGGTTGAAAGTTAGGGTTGAAAGTTAGGGTTAGGGTTAGGGTTAGGGTATTAGGGTTAGGGTTAGGGTTAGGGTTAGGGTTAGGGTTAGGGTTAGGGTTAGGGTTAGGGTTAGGGTTAGGGTTAGGGTTATAGGGGAATACGAAAATTTAGGTATGTGACTCATTTGGGTACTAACCAATCAGAGAAGAGTTAGGGTTGAAAGTTAGGGTTGAAAGTTAGGGTTGAAAGTTAGGGTTGACACTTAGGATTATTTTTCTATTTTTGTTTGGCCCAGGGTTATAGGGGAATACGAAAATTTAGGTATGTGACTCATTTGGGTACTAACCAATCAGAGAAGAGTTAGGGTTGAAAGTTAGGGTTGAAAGTTAGGGTTGAAAGTTAGGGTTGAAAGTTAGGGTTGAAAGTTAGGGTTGACACTTAGGATTATTTTTCTATTTTTGTTTGGCCCAGGGTTATAGGGGAATACGAAAATTTAGGTATGTGACTCATTTGGGTACTAACCAATCAGAGAAGAGTTAGGGTTGAAAGTTAGGGTTGAAAGTTAGGGTTGAAAGTTAGGGTTGAAAGTTAGGGTTGACACTTAGGATTATTTTTCTATTTTTGTTTGGCCCAGGGTTATAGGGGAATACGAAAATTTAGGTATGTGACTCATTTGGGTACTAACCAATCAGAGAAGAGTTAGGGTTGAAAGTTAGGGTTGAAAGTTAGGGTTGAAAGTTAGGGTTGAAAGTTAGGGTTGAAAGTTAGGGTTGACACTTAGGATTATTTTTCTATTTTTGTTTGGCCCAGGGTTATAGGGGAATACGAAAATTTAGGTATGTGACTCATTTGGGTACTAACCAATCAGAGAAGAGTTAGGGTTGAAAGTTAGGGTTGAAAGTTAGGGTTGAAAGTTAGGGTTGACACTTAGGATTATTTTTCTATTTTTGTTTGGCCCAGGGTTATAGGGGAATACGAAAATTTAGGTATGTGACTCATTTGGGTACTAACCAATCAGAGAAGAGTTAGGGTTGAAAGTTAGGGTTGAAAGTTAGGGTTGAAAGTTAGGGTTGAAAGTTAGGGTTGACACTTAGGATTATTTTTCTATTTTTGTTTGGCCCAGGGTTATAGGGGAATACGAAAATTTAGGTATGTGACTCATTTGGGTACTAACCAATCAGAGAAGAGTTAGGGTTGAAAGTTAGGGTTGAAAGTTAGGGTTGAAAGTTAGGGTTGAAAGTTAGGGTTGACATTTAGGATTATTTTTCTATTTCTGTTTGGCCCAGGGTTATAGGGGAATACGAAAATTTAGGTATGTGACTCATTTGGGTACTAACCAATCAGAGAAGAGTTAGGGTTGAAAGTTAGGGTTGAAAGTTAGGGTTGAAAGTTAGGGTTGAAAGTTAGGGTTGACACTTAGGATTATTTTTCTATTTTTGTTTGGCCCAGGGTTATAGGGGAATACGAAAATTTAGGTATGTGACTCATTTGGGTACTAACCAATCAGAGAAGAGTTAGGGTTGAAAGTTAGGGTTGAAAGTTAGGGTTGAAAGTTAGGGTTGAAAGTTAGGGTTGAAAGTTAGGGTTGACACTTAGGATTATTTTTCTATTTTTGTTTGGCCCAGGGTTATAGGGGAATACGAAAATTTAGGTATGTGACTCATTTGGGTACTAACCAATCAGAGAAGAGTTAGGGTTGAAAGTTAGGGTTGAAAGTTAGGGTTGAAAGTTAGGGTTGACACTTAGGATTATTTTTCTATTTTTGTTTGGCCCAGGGTTATAGGGGAATACGAAAATTTAGGTATGTGACTCATTTGGGTACTAACCAATCAGAGAAGAGTTAGGGTTTAAAGTTAGGGTTGAAAGTTAGGGTTGAAAGTTAGGGTTGAAAGTTAGGGTTGAAAGTTAGGATTATTTTTCTATTTTTGTTTGGCCCAGGGTTATAGGGGAATACGAAAATTTAGGTATGCGACTCATTTGGGTACTAACCAATCAGAGAAGAGTTAGGGTTGAAAGTTAGGGTTGAAAGTTAGGGTTGAAAGTTAGGGTTGAAAGTTAGGGTTGACACTTAGGATTATTTTTCGATTTTTGTTTGGCCCAGGGTTATAGGGGAATACGAAAATTTAGGTATGTGACTCATTTGGGTACTAACCAATCAGAGAAGAGTTAGGGTTGAAAGTTAGGGTTGAAAGTTAGGGTTGAAAGTTAGGGTTGAAAGTTAGGGTTGACACTTTGGATTATTTTTCTATTTTTATTTGGCCCAGGGTTATAGGGGAATACGAAAATTTAGGTATGTGACTCATTTGGGTACTAACCAATCAGAGAAGAGTTAGGGTTGAAAGTTAGGGTTGAAAGTTAGGGTTGAAAGTTAGGGTTGAAAGTTAGGGTTGACACTTAGGATTATTTTTCTATTTTTGTTTGGCCCAGGGTTATAGGGGAATACGAAAATTTAGGTATGTGACTCATTTGGGTACTAACCAATCAGAGAAGAGTTAGGGTTGAAAGTTAGGGTTGAAAGTTAGGGTTGAAAGTTAGGGTTGACACTTAGGATTATTTTTCTATTTTTGTTTGGCCCAGGGTTATAGGGGAATACGAAAATTTAGGTATGTGACTCATTTGGGTACTAACCAATCAGAGAAGAGTTAGGGTTGAAAGTTAGGGTTGAAAGTTAGGGTTGAAAGTTAGGGTTGACACTTAGGATTATTTTTCTATTTTTGTTTGGCCCAGGGTTATAGGGGAATACGAAAATTTAGGTATGTGACTCATTTGGGTACTAACCAATCAGAGAAGAGTTAGGGTTGAAAGTTAGGGTTGAAAGTTAGGGTTGAAAGTTAGGGTTGAAAGTTAGGGTTGACACTTAGGATTATTTTTCTATTTTTGTTTGGCCCAGGGTTATAGGGGAATACGAAAATTTAGGTATGTGACTCATTTGGGTACTAACCAATCAGAGAAGAGTTAGGGTTGAAAGTTAGGGTTGAAAGTTAGGGTTGAAAGTTAGGGTTGAAAGTTAGGGTTGAAAGTTAGGATTATTTTTCTATTTTTGTTTGGCCCAGGGTTATAGGGGAATACGAAAATTTAGGTATGTGACTCATTTGGGTACTAACCAATCAGAGAAGAGTTAGGGTTGAAAGTTAGGGTTGAAAGTTAGGGTTGAAAGTTAGGGTTGAAAGTTAGGGTTGACACTTAGGATTATTTTTCTATTTTTGTTTGGCCCAGGGTTATAGGGGAATACGAAAATTTAGGTATGTGACTCATTTGGGTACTAACCAATCAGAGAAGAGTTAGGGTTGAAAGTTAGGGTTGAAAGTTAGGGTTGAAAGTTAGGGTTGAAAGTTAGGGTTGAAAGTTAGGGTTGACACTTAGGATTATTTTTCTATTTTTGTTTGGCCCAGGGTTATAGGGGAATACGAAAATTTAGGTATGTGACTCATTTGGGTACTAACCAATCAGAGAAGAGTTAGGGTTGAAAGTTAGGGTTGAAAGTTAGGGTTGAAAGTTAGGGTTGACACTTTGGATTATTTTTCTATTTTTATTTGGCCCAGGGTTATAGGGGAATACGAAAATTTAAGTATGTGACTCATTTGGGTACTAACCAATCAGAGAAGAGTTAGGGTTGAAAGTTAGGGTTGAAAGTTAGGGTTGAAAGTTAGGGTTGAAAGTTAGGGTTAGGGTTAGGGTTAGGGTTAGGGTTAGGGTTAGGGTTAGGGTTAGGGTTAGGGTTAGGGTTATAGGGGAATACGAAAATTTAGGTATGTGACTCATTTGGGTACTAACCAATCAGAGAAGAGTTAGTGTTGAAAGTTAGGGTTGAAAGTTAGGGTTGAAAGTTAGGGTTGACACTTAGGATTATTTTTCTATTTTTGTTTGGCCCAGGGTTATAGGGGAATACGAAAATTTAGGTATGTGACTCATTTGGGTACTAACCAATCAGAGAAGAGTTAGGGTTGAAAGTTAGGGTTGAAAGTTAGGGTTGAAAATTAGGGTTGAAAGTTAGGGTTGACACTTTGGATTATTTTTCTATTTTTATTTGGCCCAGGGTTATAGGGGAATACGAAAATTTAAGTATGTGACTCATTTGGGTACTAACCAATCAGAGAAGAGTTAGGGTTGAAAGTTAGGGTTGAAAGTTAGGGTTGAAAGTTAGGGTTGAAAGTTAGGGTTGAAAGTTAGGGTTGAAAGTTAGGATTATTTTTCTATTTTTGTTTGCCCCAGGGTTATAGGGGAATACGAAAATTTAGGTATGTGACTCATTTGGGTACTAACCAATCAGAGAAGAGTTAGGGTTGAAAGTTAGGGTTGAAAGTTAGGGTTGAAAGTTAGGGTTGAAAGTTAGGGTTGACACTTAGGATTATTTTTCTATTTTTGTTTGGCCCAGGGTTATAGGGGAATACGAAAATTTAGGTATGTGACTCATTTGGGTACTAACCAATCAGAGAAGAGTTAGGGTTGAAAGTTAGGGTTGAAAGTTAGGGTTGAAAGTTAGGGTTGAAAGTTAGGGTTGAAAGTTAGGGTTGACACTTAGGATTATTTTTCTATTTTTGTTTGGCCCAGGGTTATAGGGGAATACGAAAATTTAGGTATGTGACTCATTTGGGTACTAACCAATCAGAGAAGAGTTAGGGTTGAAAGTTAGGGTTGAAAGTTAGGGTTGAAAGTTAGGGTTGAAAGTTAGGGTTGAAAGTTAGGATTATTTTTCTATTTTTGTTTGGCCCAGGGTTATAGGGGAATACGAAAATTTAGGTATGTGACTCATTTGGGTACTAACCAATCAGAGAAGAGTTAGGGTTGAAAGTTAGGGTTGAAAGTTAGGGTTGAAAGTTAGGGTTGAAAGTTAGGGTTGACACTTAGGATTATTTTTCTATTTTTGTTTGGCCCAGGGTTATACTGCACCGACACACTTTATTCGAGCAAATACCCGGTATGTACCTGGCAGATACCTGGAATGCGCCGCTCCTCACCTCTGACAAGCCCCGTTGCATTTGCCTTCCCAGCCTGGGTACATGCCTGGCTGACAGGCGGCTGATCTGTTAAATGATAATGATTAGGATTTAATAGGCTGCAATGCTTCGCGTGTCTACCAGATGGCATAAATTCATGAATTGTAATGCAGTATATATATATGTACTGTGCAGTATTGCAGCCAGCGGGAATAAAATGCTTCAATCCCTGCCGGAAAATAACTCAATGCACTCGGGCAGAAAACAGTCACAAACCTCAATACACCCGGGTATACCCGAATTCGTGGGACTAGCCGAGCTCGAATAAAGTGTGTCGCCAGTGTAGGGGAATACGAAAATTTAGGTATGTGACTCATTTGGGTACTAACCAATCAGAGAAGAGTTAGGGTTGAAAGTTAGGGTTGAAAGTTAGGGTTGAAAGTTAGGGTTGAAAGTTAGGGTTGAAAGTTAGGGTTGACACTTAGGATTATTTTTCTATTTTTGTTTGGCCCAGGGTTATAGGGGAATACGAAAATTTAGGTATGTGACTCATTTGGGTACTAACCAATCAGAGAAGAGTTAGGGTTGAAAGTTAGGGTTGAAAGTTAGGGTTGAAAGTTAGGGTTGACACTTTGGATTATTTTTCTATTTTTATTTGGCCCAGGGTTATAGGGGAATACGAAAATTTAAGTATGTGACTCATTTGGGTACTAACCAATCAGAGAAGAGTTAGGGTTGAAAGTTAGGGTTGAAAGTTAGGGTTGAAAGTTAGGGTTGAAAGTTAGGGTTAGGGTTAGGGTTAGGGTTAGGGTTAGGGTTAGGGTTAGGGTTAGGGTTAGGGTTAGGGTTATAGGGGAATACGAAAATTTAGGTATGTGACTCATTTGGGTACTAACCAATCAGAGAAGAGTTAGTGTTGAAAGTTAGGGTTGAAAGTTAGGGTTGAAAGTTAGGGTTGACACTTAGGATTATTTTTCTATTTTTGTTTGGCCCAGGGTTATAGGGGAATACGAAAATTTAGGTATGTGACTCATTTGGGTACTAACCAATCAGAGAAGAGTTAGGGTTGAAAGTTAGGGTTGAAAGTTAGGGTTGAAAATTAGGGTTGAAAGTTAGGGTTGACACTTTGGATTATTTTTCTATTTTTATTTGGCCCAGGGTTATAGGGGAATACGAAAATTTAAGTATGTGACTCATTTGGGTACTAACCAATCAGAGAAGAGTTAGGGTTGAAAGTTAGGGTTGAAAGTTAGGGTTGAAAGTTAGGGTTGAAAGTTAGGGTTGAAAGTTAGGGTTGAAAGTTAGGATTATTTTTCTATTTTTGTTTGCCCCAGGGTTATAGGGGAATACGAAAATTTAGGTATGTGACTCATTTGGGTACTAACCAATCAGAGAAGAGTTAGGGTTGAAAGTTAGGGTTGAAAGTTAGGGTTGAAAGTTAGGGTTGAAAGTTAGGGTTGACACTTAGGATTATTTTTCTATTTTTGTTTGGCCCAGGGTTATAGGGGAATACGAAAATTTAGGTATGTGACTCATTTGGGTACTAACCAATCAGAGAAGA
The DNA here is from genome assembly GCF_040206685.1 of Ascaphus truei. Classification (NCBI taxonomy): domain Eukaryota; kingdom Metazoa; phylum Chordata; class Amphibia; order Anura; family Ascaphidae; genus Ascaphus; species Ascaphus truei. Next base: position 4,206 of record NW_027456081.1, on the reverse strand, counting down.
GTTAGGGTTGAAAGTTAGGGTTGAAAGTTAGGGTTGAAAGTTAGGGTTGACACTTAGGATTATTTTTCTATTTTTGTTTGGCCCAGGGTTATAGGGGAATACGAAAATTTAGGTATGTGACTCATTTGGGTACTAACCAATCAGAGAAGAGTTAGGGTTGAAAGTTAGGGTTGAAAGTTAGGGTTGAAAGTTAGGGTTGACACTTAGGATTATTTTTCTATTTTTGTTTGGCCCAGGGTTATAGGGGAATACGAAAATTTAGGTATGTGACTCATTTGGGTACTAACCAATCAGAGAAGAGTTAGGGTTGAAAGTTAGGGTTGAAAGTTAGGGTTGAAAGTTAGGGTTGAAAGTTAGGGTTGACACTTAGGATTATTTTTCTATTTTTGTTTGGCCCAGGGTTATAGGGGAATACGAAAATTTAGGTATGTGACTCATTTGGGTACTAACCAATCAGAGAAGAGTTAGGGTTGAAAGTTAGGGTTGAAAGTTAGGGTTGAAAGTTAGGGTTGAAAGTTAGGGTTGAAAGTTAGGGTTGACACTTAGGATTATTTTTCTATTTTTGTTTGGCCCAGGGTTATAGGGGAATACGAAAATTTAGGTATGTGACTCATTTGGGTACTAACCAATCAGAGAAGAGTTAGGGTTGAAAGTTAGGGTTGAAAGTTAGGGTTGAAAGTTAGGGTTGAAAGTTAGGGTTGACACTTAGGATTATTTTTCTATTTTTGTTTGGCCCAGGGTGATAGGGGAATACGAAAATTTAGGTATGTGACTCATTTGGGTACTAACCAATCAGAGAAGAGTTAGGGTTGAAAGTTAGGGTTGAAAGTTAGGGTTGAAAGTTAGGGTTGAAAGTTAGGGTTGACATTTAGGATTATTTTTCTATTTTTGTTTGGCCCAGGGTTATAGGGGAATACGAAAATTTAGGTATGTGACTCATTTGGGTACTAACCAATCAGAGAAGAGTTAGGGTTGAAAGTTAGGGTTGAAAGTTAGGGTTGAAAGTTAGGGTTGAAAGTTAGGGTTGAAAGTTAGGGTTGAAAGTTAGGGTTGAAAGTTAGGGTTGACACTTAGGATTATTTTTCTATTTTTGTTTGGCCCAGGGTTATAGGGGAATACGAAAATTTAGGTATGTGACTCATTTGGGTACTAACCAATCAGAGAAGAGTTAGGGTTGAAAGTTAAGGTTGAAAGTTAGGGTTGAAAGTTAGGGTTGACACTTAGGATTATTTTTCTATTTTTGTTTGGCCCAGGGTTATAGGGGAATACGAAAATTTAGGTATGTGACTCATTTGGGTACTAACCAATCAGAGAAGAGTTAGGGTTGAAAGTTAGGGTTGAAAGTTAGGGTTGAAAGTTAGGGTTGAAAGTTAGGGTTGACACTTAGGATTATTTTTCTATTTTTGTTTGGCCCAGGGTTATAGGGGAATACGAAAATTTAGGTATGTGACTCATTTGGGTACTAACCAATCAGAGAAGAGTTAGGGTTGAAAGTTAGGGTTGAAAGTTAGGGTTGAAAGTTAGGGTTGAAAGTTAGGGTTGAAAGTTAGGGTTGAAAGTTAGGGTTGAAAGTTAGGGTTGACACTTAGGATTATTTTTCTATTTTTGTTTGGCCCAGGGTTATAGGGGAATACGAAAATTTAGGTATGTGACTCATTTGGGTACTAACCAATCAGAGAAGAGTTAGGGTTGAAAGTTAGGGTTGAAAGTTAGGGTTGAAACTAAGGGTTGAAAGTTAGGGTTGAAAGTTAGGGTTGACACTTAGGGTTGACACTTAGGATTATTTGTCTATTTTTGTTTGGCCCAGGGTTATAGGGGAATACGAAAATTTAGGTATGTGACTCATTTGGGTACTAACCAATCAGAGAAGAGTTAGGGTTGAAAGTTAGGGTTGAAAGTTAGGGTTGAAAGTTAGGGTTGAAAGTTAGGGTTGAAAGTTAGGGTTGACACTTAGGATTATTTTTCTATTTTTGTTTGGCCCAGGGTTAAAGGGGAATACGAAAATTTAGGTATGTGACTCATTTGGGTACTAACCAATCAGAGAAGAGTTAGGGTTGAAAGTTAGGGTTGAAAGTTAGGGTTGAAAGTTAGGGTTGAAAGTTAGGGTTGAAAGTTAGGGTTGAAAGTTAGGGTTGAAAGATAGGGTTGACACTTAGGATTATTTTTCTATTTTTGTTTGGCCCAGGGTTATAGGGGAATACGAAAATTTAGGTATGTGACTCATTTGGGTACTAACCAATCAGAGAAGAGTTAGGGTTGAAAGTTAAGGTTGAAAGTTAGGGTTGAAAGTTAGGGTTGACACTTAGGATTATTTTTCTATTTTTGTTTGGCCCAGGGTTATAGGGGAATACGAAAATTTAGGTATGTGACTCATTTGGGTACTAACCAATCAGAGAAGAGTTAGGGTTGAAAGTTAGGGTTGAAAGTTAGGGTTGAAAGTTAGGGTTGAAAGTTAGGGTTGAAAGTTAGGGTTGACACTTAGGATTATTTTTCTATTTTTGTTTGGCCCAGGGTTATAGGGGAATACGAAAATTTAGGTATGTGACTCATTTGGGTACTAACCAATCAGAGAAGAGTTAGGGTTGAAAGTTAGGGTTGAAAGTTAGGGTTGAAAGTTAGGGTTGAAAGTTAGGGTTGAAAGTTAGGGTTGAAAGTTAGGGTTGAAAGTTAGGGTTGAAAGTTAGGGTTGACACTTAGGATTATTTTTCTATTTTTGTTTGGCCCAGGGTTATAGGGGAATACGAAAATTTAGGTATGTGACTCATTTGGGTACTAACCAATCAGAGAAGAGTTAGGGTTGAAAGTTAAGGTTGAAAGTTAGGGTTGAAAGTTAGGGTTGACACTTAGGATTATTTTTCTATTTTTGTTTGGCCCAGGGTTATAGGGGAATACGAAAATTTAGGTATGTGACTCATTTGGGTACTAACCAATCAGAGAAGAGTTAGGGTTGAAAGTTAGGGTTGAAAGTTAGGGTTGAAAGTTAGGGTTGACACTTAGGATTATTTTTCTATTTTTGTTTGGCCCAGGGTTATAGGGGAATACGAAAATTTAGGTATGTGACTCATTTGGGTACTAACCAATCAGAGAAGAGTTAGGGTTGAAAGTTAGGGTTGAAAGTTAGGGTTGAAAGTTAGGGTTGAAAGTTAGGGTTGAAAGTTAGGGTTGACACTTAGGATTATTTTTCTATTTTTGTTTGGCCCAGGGTTATAGGGGAATACGAAAATTTAGGTATGTGACTCATTTGGGTACTAACCAATCAGAGAAGAGTTAGGGTTGAAAGTTAGGGTTGAAAGTTAGGGTTGAAAGTTAGGGTTGAAAGTTAGGGTTGAAAGTTAGGGTTGACACTTAGGATTATTTTTCTATTTTTGTTTGGCCCAGGGTTATAGGGGAATACGAAAATTTAGGTATGTGACTCATTTGGGTACTAACCAATCAGAGAAGAGTTAGGGTTGAAAGTTAGGGTTGAAAGTTAGGGTTGAAAGTTAGGGTTGAAAGTTAGGGTTGAAAGTTAGGGTTGACACTTAGGATTATTTTTCTATTTTTGTTTGGCCCAGGGTTATAGGGGAATACGAAAATTTAGGTATGTGACTCATTTGGGTACTAACCAATCAGAGAAGAGTTAGGGTTGAAAGTTAGGGTTGAAAGTTAGGGTTGAAAGTTAGGGTTGAAAGTTAGGATTATTTTTCTATTTTTGTTTGGCCCAGGGTGATAGGGGAATACGAAAATTTAGGTATGTGACTCATTTGGGTACTAACCAATCAGAGAAGAGTTAGGGTTGAAAGTTAGGGTTGAAAGTTAGGGTTGAAAGTTAGGGTTGAAAGTTAGGGTTGACATTTAGGATTATTTTTCTATTTTTGTTTGGCCCAGGGTTATAGGGGAATACGAAAATTTAGGTATGTGACTCATTTGGGTACTAACCAATCAGAGAAGAGTTAGGGTTGAAAGTTAGGGTTGAAAGTTAGGGTTGAAAGTTAGGGTTGAAAGTTAGGGTTGAAAGTTAGGGTTGAAAGTTAGGGTTGACACTTAGGATTATTTTTCTATTTTTGTTTGGCCCAGGGTTATAGGGGAATACGAAAATTTAGGTATGTGACTCATTTGGGTACTAACCAATCAGAGAAGAGTTAGGGTTGAAAGTTAAGGTTGAAAGTTAGGGTTGAAAGTTAGGGTTGACACTTAGGATTATTTTTCTATTTTTGTTTGGCCCAG